>NW_005871055.1:19065851-19128001 GCF_000147115.1 Myotis lucifugus
ACCCCCTGATCCGCCATGCTCTGTGTGTGACAGGGGGCGGTGCCGCAGCTCCCCATCAGCCCTACTCTATGCGTGATGGGGGGAGCTCCCCAACCCCCTGATTGGCCCTGCTCTGTGGGTGACAGGGGTTGCGCCCCAACCCCCTGATCGGCCCTGCTCTGTGTGTGACAGGGGGCAGCGCCCCAACTCCGTGATTGGCCCTGCTCTGTGCGTGACAGGGGGTGGTGCAGCAACCTCCCCATCTACCCTGCCTTGAGTGTGACAGGTGGCGGCGCCAACCCCCTAATCGGCCCTGCTCTGAGCCCGACCAGGGCTGTGGGGCAGGCACCTAGGGATTGGGCCTGCCTTCTGCCACCCGGGAGTGGGCCTAAGCCAGCAGGTCATTATCTCCTGAGGGGTCCCAGACTGTGAGAGGGCACAAGTGAGGCTGAGGGACACCCCCCCGCCAGTGCACAAATTTTTTGCACCGGGCCTCTAGTAACTTAATAAAAAAATTGTTTAAAAAGTAGTACATAACATGATCCTTCTGAGGCAATAGTACCATTTTCCCCATCTTATTGGAAAAACTGAAGCAGAGTGAAGTTAAGTAATTGGCTTTGTCAGAGAGTTTATAAGTGTCAGAATCAGAGCCAAGTACAAAATGTGCTAGCTAGCCAGAGTTCATGTATGTCATTGCTGCATCATCCTGTTTTTTCAGTATTAGAGTAGCTTTGCCAGGTTTTAATTTTTAAATCTAAGAGACTGTTCCCAATATATAGGGTAGGGTCCCTATGCCTGGCCAGCGATCAGGGCCATCTTTGGGGCGGCCAGCGGGTGGGGCAAATGGCGGGGCCCCTGCTGGCACCCGCCTTGACTAGTGGCCTGGCGCCGCCTTCTGGCCGGCCCCACCTCCTGATTGCCACCCCTGATCGCTACCACCAGTCACCTCCCTCTCAGGGGGCAGACGCTCAATGCAGGAGCTGCCCCCTGCGTTGAGCGTCTGCCCCCCAGTGGTCAGTGCGCATCATAGCGGCTGGTCGTTCTGCTGGTCCTTCTGCTGTTCCATTTATTTGCATATTAGGTTTTTATTATATAGGATTATTGTATTATTTTCCATATAAACAACTGTAACCCTACTTTTGTCCCATCCTGTATTTCTACTAAGAAAAGCAAGATATTTTACAGGGATATGTGCAAATTAATATTTGTCATGTGAAAACATTTAAAATGGAATTTTATGATGCCAGATATTAGTTACTAGCTTTAACACATAGCTACTCAAAATCCTATTAAGCTAAGTGCAGTGCTTTCCAACCTTTTTTTGCACTATTGCCCCCTAAGAAATCTTTTTATACAATTTTTATCCTAATTATTTCCCAATGATATTTTATTACCTTCAATATGCTGCATATCTATTTTTGTACTGTATATACATCTGTGCTTTATATATTAAAATAGTAAGGTTTTTTTTTCACATTCACCCAACACCAGTTTTCACCCCCTTGGGGATGAGAGTACTTTATTGAGGCTGATGGCAAAAAGTGCTAAGAAGTTATGAAGAAGGATATGAAGACTCAGTAATTTTTAGATTATGTATACATAAAATACTGATTTAAACTTAATTTTGAGAGTCTTACCATTGTTACTTATGACTGTACATTTCTTATTAACCCAAATGTTTAATTTGTGTATGTTTTTTAGTTAAAGCTACTTTAGTAAATGCATTGATGTGTGTGTGTTGTATTTTTAGTTAAAGCTATATTAGTAAATGCATTGATGTGTTTGTTGTTGTTGTTGTTGTGTGTTCACCAGTTATTTTTAAATTACAAAAGACTTTATAAAAGTCATGGCATTTTACTGGGACTTTTTGAGGAATTTAAGCCTCTAATTAAGAGAAAAAGTATATTTAATGTGAGATGAATGTTTCATGGTTAAGTTTTTCTTAGTTAACCACTGCAATTGGTAAGGAAGAAAAATGAAATTTTAATTGTATTCTCCTATGAACTAATGAAATATTAACCTCATTATGAGGCAGATCATTGTACTAATTGGTAATTCCCTGTACAAAAAGATGAATTAGAATATGAATGAATTCTTCTTAATTTGTTATAATGACTTGTGATAATAGTTTATGACAATAGATAGAGGACGAGATATGTTCAAGTACCTTCCATGACACAGCTTTTTCCATAGTAATGATGAATGTGAACTAGTTATATGCATTTATTTAGATGTATATAGTTTTCCTTTCTTATATGACTCATTATATTACATACTTAGTAATATCAAAATTTGTAGTCAATCCACCCTATACCAAACTTATTTAAAAAATCAAACATGCTTAAAGAAATGATCATCTTGAACCTTTTGATACACAATGAGAATGATTAGCTATGTTATCAATACCAATGGCCATGAATACAGAGAGCTAACATTATCCAAATTACTTTACATACACATATGTATAAACACAAAGAACACATTTTTAAAAGTTTGAAAGGGAATTATATGTGTTCTTTAGAATAAAGTTTCAAAAGATTATATTATCTGAGTTTATTAGCATTTAACTTAAAATTATATAGCATTCCTTACTAATGCACAGTTGAAGTCATACATTGTTTGCATTTCTTTACATAGTCGCAGTGTGCCCAGTATGCTGCTGATAGGAGAGAGGAAGAAAAGATGTGTGACCATCTCATTAGTGCTGCAAAACATCGAGATCACGTTACAGCAAATCAACTGAAACAGAAGATCCTTAACATTCTCACAAACAAGCATGGTGCTTGGGGAGCAGTTTCTCATAGGTGAGTTATAACAAATTACAAGAAAATAACTCGTAGATTAATTATGATAGAACTAAAAATGACTGTAAAATTTTAAATGATTTAGAGATTATGATTGAAAGTATTAAAAATTACCGTAATTTTTCATATCTTTAGTAATGTCTCTACAATGGTTTAGAAAAAATCTAAACTTTTAAAAGTAGCTCCAATAGAAGTTATTTCTAATTTAGAATTATGTATACATAATACAAAATTTGTTTAGGCAAGTATTTTAATCTCAAAGAATCAAACCTTTGTCCAGCCGGTGTGGCTCAGTGTTTGAGCGTCCACCCATGAACCAGGATCTCATGGTCAGATTCCTAGTCAGAGTACATGCCCAGGTTTTGGGCTTGATCCCCAGAAGGGGTATGCAGGAGGCAGTGGTTCCATGATTCTCTCTCATCATTGATGTTTCTATCTCTCCCTCTCCCTTCCATTCTGAAATCAATAAAAATATTTTTTTAGTAAAGAACCAAACCTTCCAATTTAGTAAATTTATATCATTCTTAATTTTTCTTATATACAACTAATAATATAAACATTTACTATGGACAAGTGATATATTCTTCTTAAATTTTTTTTCTTACATATTTTTTTATTTACTTGCTCTTAAAAAGGATTTTATCTCAAATTAGAGCATTTATGATTATAGTACAATTAAAACCAAAATTGGTTATTTATAAATTACAAATTAGGGGCATAACTTTCATCTTCTTCTGTATAATGAAATTTTCTAGAAAACTAGGAGTGAAGTAGCTTATTTTGATTGTTAATGTTCTTCATTTGTATATCTTCATTTTATTTGATTCCATTAAGTATTTTTATTAAGTCTCTGCCTGGCAGATTTTAGGGTTTGGTTAATTTTGGACAAGACACTGATAAGAATAATTCTGGTAGAACTGATTCTGTTAAATAGGGAAGAACATTTGAATATGACCAGGGTAGTATTTGACCAACTGTCCTTGCATTTCAAGTATAAGATAGATGTAAGAAAACTTTCTTATTTTTTTAATGTAAATTAAAATTTAACCTAAGGTTTTAAAAATGTTCAACATCAATATTTGTTTGTTATAATAATAGCAACACAGTGACATCTAATATTTATCAAATATTTATTGTGTGCTAGCCCCCATACTAAGAACTTTACATGGATTATTTTTGTTTAACCTTCGGATATCTCTATAAAGGTTTATACTGAAATTTTCTCCATGTTTCAGTGAAGAAACTGAAGCATTCAGAGGTCAGATAAACGTTCATAGTATCACACAGATTGTGTAAATAGAGACAGAGTGTGTCAGTCAGGCTTCCCCAGAAAAGCACAAAACAGACCCTTAGAATATATGTGAGACATAGGGAGAGAGATAGAGGCATAGGCACAGATATAGATTTATTTTAAAGAGCTGGCTCATGATTGGCAGGGCTAGCCAGTTTGAAATCTGTAGGGCAGGGTGACAGGCTAGAAGGTCAGGCAGGATTTCTGTTACAGTCTTTTTTTTTTTTTAATAAATCTTTATTGTCCAGATTATTACAGTTGTTCCTCTTTTTTCCCCATAGCTCCCCTCCACCCTGTTCCCACCCCACCCCCTATCCTTACCCCCCCTCACTGTCCTCATCCATAGGTGTATGATTTTTGTCCAGTCTCTTCTCACACCCCCCACACCCCCTCTCCCCTGAGAATTTTCAGTCCACTCCCTTTCTATGCTCCTTATATTCACCAGTTTATTCTGTTCATCATATTTTTTATTCACTTGATTTTTAGATTCACTTGTTCATAGATATGTATTTGTCACTTTGTTGTTCATAATTTTTAACTTTACCTTTTTCTTCTTCTTCCTCTTCTTAAAGAATACCCTTCAGCATTTCATATAATACTGGTTTGGTGGTGATGAACTCCTTTAGCTTTTCTTATCTGTGAAGCTCTTTATCTGACCTTCAATTCTAAATGATAGCTTTCCTGGGTAGAATAATCTTGGTTGTAGGTTCTTGCTATTCATCACTTTTTTTTTAAATTAAATCTTTATTGTTCAGATTATTACATTGGTTCCTCTTTTTTCCCACCATAATTCCCCTTCACCCAGTTCCCACCCCACCCTCAGCCCTCACTCCCCACCCACTGTCCTCATCCAAAGGTGCACGATTATTGTCCAATCTCTTCCCGCACCCCCCACACCCCTTTCGCCCCCCAAGAATAGTCAGTCCATTCCCTTTCTATGTCGCTGATTCTCTTGCAATCACCAGTTCATACTGTTCATCAGATTATTTATTCACTTGATTTTTAGATTCACTTGTTGATAGATGTGTATTTGTTGTTCATAGTTTGTATCTTTACCTTTTTCTTCTTCCTCCTCTTCTTAAAGGATACCTTTCAGCATTTCATATAATACTGGTTTGGTGGTGATGAACTCCTTTAGCTTTTTCTTATCTGTGAAGCTCTTTATCTGGCCTTCACTTCTGAATGATAGCTTTGCTGGATAAAGTAATCTTGGTTGTAGGTTCTTGGTATTCATCACTTTGAATATTTCTTGCCATTCCCTTCTGGCCTGCAAAGTTTCTGTTGAGAAATCAGCTGAGAGTCGTATGGGTACTCCCTTATAGGTAACTGACTTTCTTTCTCTTGCTGCTTTTAGGATACTCTCTTTGTCTTTTGCTCTTGGCATTTTAATTATGATGTGTCTTGGTGTGGTCCTCTTTGGATTCCTTTTGTTTGGGGTTCTCTGCGCTTCCTGGACTTGGAAGTCTATTTCTTTCACCAGGTAGGGGAAATTTTCTGTCATTATTTCTTCAAATAGGTTTTCAATATCTTGCTCTCTCTCTTCTTCTGGCACCCCTATAATTCTGATGTTGGTACGCTTGAAGCTGTCCCAGAGGCTCCTTACACTATCTTTGTATTTTTGGATTCTTTTTTCATTTTGCTTTTCCGGTTGGGTGTTTTTTGCTTCTTCATATTTCAAATCTTTGACTTGATTCTTGCGCTCCTCTGGTCTGCTGTTGGGAGTCTGTATAATATTCTTTATTTCAGTCAGTGTATGCTTAATTTCTAGTTGGTCCTTTATCACAACATCGAGGGTCTCATTAGATTTCTTGAGGATCTCACTACATTTATTGGCAGTCTTACCAGTCTTTTCGAGGATCTCACTACATTTATCGGCAGTCTCACCAGTCTTTTTGAGGGCCTTACTCAATTTATCGGTGGCTTCTAAACAGTTCTTTAAAGACCTTAAAAGTGTGGTTTTGAACTCTATATCCAGCATTTTGCTTTCCTCCATTTCTGTCATTTGTGTCCTGTTTCTTTGTCTCGGCATTTTTTATGCTTCGCTGTGTCGATAGAGTGCCTTTCTGTGCTAAGTGTTCCAATTACCTGAGGTAGACACTCTTGGTGCACCCCCTTGTGGTCTTTGTGCACAGTCTTGTTGTAATTAAGCCTTGATTGTTGTAGTTATCACTGGGAGGAATTGACCTCCAGGCCAATGGTTGTGAGAATCAGCTGTGTCTGCAGTGGGAGAAATTCTGTGCTGGAGATACCCCTCTGGGGCAGGACTTGCTTCAATGGGGCTTTGGTGCTCACTGAGTCTGCCCCCTGAGTATGTCTTTTATGGTTCCACAGAGCTGCAAACTGGATGGTCCCACTCTGACCTCTGGGCTTCGTGGCTCCTGGATCTCTAGGGAGGTGCTAATCTAGCCTTTGCCTGCAGCTATTCAGCAAAAGCCTCCCTGCAGGGCTTGGGCGGGGCGGGTACCACGGGATCAACAGGGCGGGGCTAGCAGTTATGGCTCCTCTGAGTCCTGCCCTCAGAGGTTTGCTTCTCAATGTCCTGGTAATCGCTGCAAGCCCCTCGGAGAGAAAGCTGCCCTCGAGTTCAGACCGATGCCAGACAGTCCCGCTTCTCCCGTATGAGTCTGGGTCCCTAGAGACTCGCCCGGAACTGGAGCTGAGAGCCTGAGACTCCCTCCCGATTGAAAAAGACATCCGCGCCCTCAGCCGCCAGCCCGCTCCACATGCAACCTCCGCACCTTAGTATTTCACTTCTGCACTGCGCCTCCTCTGAGTCTCGGTATGGTTTTCTCTTTCTTTCTAGTTGTAGGATTTCCACTCAGCCAGCCTTCCTGTGGTTCTGGATGATGTCCGTTCCCTCTTTTAGTTGTAGTTTTGAAGTGGTCGTTCGAGGCAGCAAACTCCGGTGTTTACCTATGCTGCCATCTTGGTTCTTCCAGAGGCAGAGCAACGATATTCATCACTTTGAATATTTCTTGCCACTCCCTTCTGGCCTGCATAGTTTCTGTTGAGAAATGAGCTGACAGTCGTATGGGTACTCCCTTGTAGGTAACTGACTTTCTTTCTCTTTCTGCTTTTAAGATTCTCTTTTTGTCTTTTGCCCTTGGCATTTTAATTATGATGTGTCTTGGTGTGGTCCTCTTTGGATTCCTCTTGTTTACGGTTCTCTGCGCTTCCTGGACTTGTAAGTCTATTTCTTTCACCAGAAAGAAAGTTAGGGGAGTTTTCTGTCATTATTTCTTCAAATAGGTTTTCAATATCTTGCTCTCTCTATTCTTCTGGCACCCCCATAATTCGGATGTTGGTACGCTTGAAGTTGTCCCAGAGGCTCCTTACACTATCTTCATATTTTTGTATTCTTTTTTCTTTTTGCTTTTCGTTATGGGTGTTACTGACTTATTGGATCAGGCAAAGACTCAAAACATCCAGAGACCGCCTCTGTCTACAGATTAATAGGATGCTGACTTGAATTACCCCCAGGCAATTGTCCTCAGGTGTGGTGAGAGGTTTTTTCCAACAGGGCGGGGCAGTTGCCCTTGCCTGGAGGCTAATTGTTACTTTTAATCTCTTAAGTGGCCTCAGGGCAAGGTATTTTCCAATAGGGTGTGTCGACTGTCTTCTCCCACAGGGCAAGGCAGATGTCTATGTGGGAAAAATGTCCTCCGTTGTGTGAGGAAATTACTCAGCCCAGGAAACTTGGGGTGTCTGTCTCCTGAGCTCTATACCCTGAGACCCCAATCCTGGGTTCTGCTCTCACAGCTCCAGTCCACTTCACCCTCCCTCTGCCCGAGCACTACTTAGATGGTTTCACAGAGAATTTTTGTGCATTGGCCCTTTAAGAGGGTGCCAAACTTTCAGCTGCAACTCCCTGGCAGATAGCACCCCACTGCTTTTCACAGCTAGATGTTATGTGGGTACCCTCCTCAGTTTGGTGCTCTCTGCTGGGGAGCCCAGCTTTGGAATTAGATCCCAGAGCTCTTTGTCGCACGCCCCCCCCCCCCCCCACACACACACACACACAGCTGAGATACCTCTCTGGGACTTCAGTTGCCATCTCTTGGTGCCCGTCTAGCCCTTCCACGCCTCTACTCCTCCTACCAGTCTCTATGCAGTCTCCACCTTTGGTCCTTGGGTATCAGGGTTCTCTCCTGTGAGTTTTCCATTGATTATTCAGGAAGCCTTTCCATATTTCAGTTGTATTTCCAGCTTGTTCCTGGGAGCATGTCCTTGCAGCATCTTCCTACTGTGCCACCATTTTTAATAATCTATCCAGCTATTTATTTTTAATCCTCACCAAAGGATATGTTTTTATTGATTTTAGAGAGAGGAAGATGGGGGGGGAGAGAGAAAAACAGAGACATTAAAGTGAGAGATCAACATTGATCAGTTGCCCCCGGTACACCCCCTGACTGGGAATCGAACCCACAACCTGGGTATGTGCCCTGACTGGGAATCAAGCCACACCAGCCAGTGCAGAAGCTAGTTTAATCTTGGCCCTGAGAAGGTTAGGACCATATAAATGCCCCAACTCAGGCTTGTGAGATACAGAATAGGTGTCTAGTTCGTGTCTGAATGAATGAACTCCACTACGTACTTAAAAAAATTTCCCCCCCTCCTCCATTCCTTTCTTTTCCTTACTGTACCTACCGGTGAGTCTTGTTTTATTGCATTCCCACTAGCGCTCTGTAGGGATTAGTGCAAAATGACCATTGTTGTTTATTCCTAGAGTGGTGTATTTTGAAGTCATCTGTTATGGATACATTGTAGAGTCATAAACTATATTTATGACTTTTTAAGTAACTGAGTTGAACCCTTTAGAATATAGAGAAATGGCTTGTTTACCCTCCTCACTGTTCACTTAATCTTGCATAATAGCATTCCCATAAATCTCCCTCTAGATTGTTTAATACAATAGATGAATATTAAAATGTAATGATTGTTTCAGCTTTAGGATTTAACTATGTGATTAACTATATCACCTTTAGCATTTCAAAAATCACTCTTTATTATGGAAAAATACAAATCTTGTTGCTAGAACCAGCCTGCATTTCTTCCCTGGGTCAAATTCGCCATCTTTCTGAGGAAATAACCCAGTCTTGGGGTTTTATTTTGTACATTTGTAGAGAGATTCCAGCTCAAAACTCTATCTAAATGTCCAAAAACAGGACAGTTGCGCGCATTTGTTTCAAGCCAGCTTCTTTACACGTGCACAGAAATCCCAGACGCATTTTTAAATTTTTTAAAACTTTTCAATTTCTAGAAGGAGCATATTCAGGGAGGGGGCGTCCATATTGGATCGCCATGTGGCTCTTTTTTTCCCACATCCTGCTTTGGGGGAAGTTTCAGCAAATGACCTGGTGGCGTATTTTTTTCCCAAAGTCATGCTTAATAGAAAAAAAGATTTTAAATTTTTTCCTATTTCGCTTTCCAAAGTAGTAGCTAACACCCAAGCTTATCTTAGCCAAAATTTGGTTATCATAAGATGTTCTCCGGTAATTTTTAAACAAAACATTAAGTAATCTCATTGCGGTAGAGCTTATAGCTCTGCCCTCTCCTGCCACCTTTGAATCTCTCCGCACCAGAGGCGGATTTGGCAGCGGGGTTTCATTTCTTATTACAGATTTTTGATTCCAAATACAAATTAAAATTTTAATTTGAACAAGAAACCACATTAAAGATGACCATGGCACTCTTTTTTCAGCCTGATTTAAAAGAGTACCTTTTGATATTCCAGTTTCTTTAAAATTTTGCCTTCTTATCAAATTTTTCCCCATAATAATCTGACTTAAACACAAAGTATCACACATGCACTTTCAGATCCGCGGGCTTCCGAAGCTAACATGGGCTCTACGCATAGTTACTCTTACCGCTATTATTGGTGCTGTTTCCACTCAGGCGAATCCTTCTTTTCCAGATGTCCAACGCCATTAATGTTGGTGCTTCCAGGGTTGTCAGTGCTCAGGCGCCATTTATTGTTGGCACTGCCAGGGTTCAGAAAGTCCCTGTTTGGGCACCATTTATGCGGGGGTTCTTGTCCCAGCATCAAGAAGGGTTCAGGAATCTGGAAAAGGCTGCACGTAGATGACATAGGAATCCAGAGACTAATAAAGAGTCTGGAGATGAGATATAATTTTGAAAGGCATTGGGGGTCAGAGGACCTTCAGCTAAAGGAACTGAAGAGTGCCTCCTTGTCTAGGACCCTTGCTTTTATTAACACAATTTGTCCTAAGGCAAGGTGGAGATAATACACTTCAAAGGGTAAGGTTTCAAAGGGTACAGAAGCATTGTCAGTTTGGGGAATAGCTTATGGCTGTTCAGGTGTTTGGCCAGTAGGAGGCAATAACATGTAGATTAAGATGCCCTTTAACTGTCTGGCAGCCACAATCAGTTTCCTATTCAGGTTTGAGGAAATGCCTTTAGCCATTCCCAACAGGTGACTACATGTGTGACTCAACCCTGTTGAGTCCCCAAGTTTCATCAACCTTTTGATGAAACTCTTGAAATTATGACATGCTGGAATTGGTCTATGGCAATCACCCATTTAGTAATATTATAGAATTATCCTGCCACTCCCTTTTTCTAACAAGTAATCCTAGACAATAATTATTTATTATAATTTATATTCTATTTACAGACTCTATATATAGAATTTGATAGACATATTATTAAAAGAAAAAGGAATAATGAATATGCATATTGCGACTATTTTTTAAAAGCAGTTTAAGTTTTTTGTTATATTTCAGAATTTTAACATAAAATTGGTTTTTATAAGAATATTTTAAGATAGCCTTATTTTATATTGTATTTTCAATTATATAACACTAGAAGCCTAGTGCTCAAAAATTTGTGCACTGGGGGGGGGGGTCCCTCAGCCCATCCTGTGCCCTCTGGCAGTCTGGGACCCCTCAGGGGATGACCACCTGCTGGCTTAGGCCTGGTACCTGGGGGATTGGGCCTGAGCAGGGAGTCAGACATCCTTCTGGCAGCCGGGAGCCCTCGGAGGATGTCCACTTGCCAGCGGGGAGCAGACCTAAGCTGCAGTCGGACATCCTTAGTGCTGCTGAGGAGGCGGGAGAGGCTCCCACCACCACCGCTGTACTGGCAGCCATCAGCCTGGCTTATGGCTGAGCAGAACTCCCCCTGTGGGAGCGCACTGACCAACCAGGGGGCAGCTCCTGCATTGAGCATCTGCCCCCTGGTGGTCAGTGTGTGTCATAGTGACCAGTCATTCCCGGTCTTTCTGCTGTTAGGGTCAATTTGCATATTACTCTTTTATTATATAGGAATGCCTGGCCAGCTTGGGTGAGGGGCTGATGGGTGTTTGCAGGCTCGCCACAGCCCCTTCATGGTTGGGGGGTCCTGCTGGGGTGCCTGGCCAGTCTGGTTGAGTGGCTGATGGCAGTTTGCAGGATGGCCAAGCCCCCAAGCAGGGACACTCACCCCACGAGGGTGTAGCCAGCCTGGGTGAGTAGCTGATGGCTGATTGCAGGCTGGCCAAGTCCTCCAGCAGGGACCCTCACCCCATGAGAGTGTGGCCAGCCTGGGTGAGGGGCTGATGGCTGTTTGCAGGGTGGCAACAGCCCCTTCAGTGTGGGGGTCCCCACTTGGGTGCCTGGGCATTCTAGGTAAGGGGCTGAGGGCCATTTGCAGGCTGGCTAAGCCCCCCAGGTGGAACCCTCACCCCATGAGGGTGTGCCCAGCCTGGGTGAGGGGCTGATGGCTGTTTGCAGGCTGGCCAAGTCCCCCAGAAGGGACCTTCACCCCATTGAGGGTGTGGCCAGCCTGGGTGAGTGGCTGATGGCTGTTTGCAGGCTGGCCACAGACCCTTCAGTGTGGGGATTCCCGCTAGGGTGCCTGGCCAGCCTGGGTGATGGACTAATGGCTGTTTGCAAGCTGGCCACAGCCCCTTCAGGGTGGGGGTCCCCGCTGGGGTGCCTGGCCAGCCTGGGTGAGGGGCTGATGGCTGTTTGCAGGCTGGCCACATTCCCTTCAGCAATGGGGTCCCCCCTGGGGTGCCTGGCCAGCCTGGGTGAGGGGCTGAGGGCCGTTTTCAGGCTGGCTAAGCCCCCCAGCGGAGACCCTCACCCCATGAGGGTGTGGCCATCCTGGGTGAGGGGCTGATGACTATTTTCAGGCTGACCACGGCCCCCAGCCACCCAAGCTCCCAGTGGAGGCTGGCTGGAAGCAGGTATCTGGGATTTATTTTCTTCTATAATTAAAACTTTGTTGCCATGAGCAGAGACCATGGCCGGTTCAGGGCAGGCGGGAAGCTTGGCTTCCTCCATCACCTGGGCAACGAAGCCTCCTGCTTGCTCCAGCTCTGTGGCTGCCGGCCGCCATCTTGGTTGGGTTAATTTGCATATAGTCACTCTGATTGGCTGGTGGGCATGGCTTGGGGCATAGCGAAGGTACAGTCAATTAGCATCTTTGTCTTTTATTAGTGTAGATTTCTGTTGATAATTTTTATATGGACACTTTTTATAAGTACCGCGCGCTAACCGATTGCGCGACTGGAGCTCCCTATATGGACACTTTTTAATAATGTAATTATATAATTCCTCAAACATCAAGTTTTACTTTCAATAATTTTTTCTATCCACCCTTTTTGTTGAGACATTCAGGAAAATATGGAGGGGATGGAGGCATTCAAGAAAATGAAATTAGTATGCAGAACACTAGATTAAATTAATGGAAGAAACTAAAAGGATTTAACACCACTCAATTCTCACTATACTACTATATTCCAGAGATTTTGTCCCCAACTGGAAGAAAATCCACGTTTTGTTCAACACCCTTCGAAAAAGTAAATACTACTTGTACTCTTGTTGCTTAGGTAATAGATCGGTGGGATAAAATTATCGTAAAGCAAGTTACATTTATCTCCCATCAACTTCCATATGTAAAAAACTTTTTGTCAGTTTAGTTTGGTGTTCTAAAATTTCTAATCCTCTTTTCCAATAGTATTTGTACTTTGGCTACTATTAATCCAATTTGCATGATAATGATAAATACTAAACACCAAAAGTGTTTTTGTATAATGTAAAATCTGAGAAAAATCATATAATTTTTATTTTTATACAAGTATTATTATAGAAATATGTGTAACAGCTCTGTAAAGACCCTCCTACGCATTTTCAGTCATAATCCAGGCAGAAAACTAAGAAAATAAATGTATCTGAAGCCTGTCAGAAAAGGTCAATTACTAATATGATACAAGTCCTCAGAAAAATAAGATGAATCAAATATCTTTTTAAATTAAACTTTAGACCACTTGCATGAAGTTGAAACAAAAATTTTTCTTTGAAGAGAAGAAGAGAAGAGTATCATTAAATAGTCAACTCCTTTACTTTTAGTTTTAAACCACTGAGTCCCAAAAAGAATACTTTCATGTATTTTAACAGCCTTTCAAGCTGGTGTAAACCTAGAAAATTTGATTCATATGATTCATCTAAAGTAGTTCTCTGGTTAATTTTTAACATTTACATTATTACTAATACATGCTTCTGTCTCAAGTTATAATATATCCTTGTGGACAGTGTTAAGACAGAACCTGTTTTCTTTCAAGACAGGTTCTTTTCTTTATTATTATTCAGTAAATAGTAAATTGCAGTCAAACACTCTATGATGAAGATCCTGTTCAAAGCTAGAGAATGGGCTATTATATAAAGGAGATTTTTATGCGTTTTTGAGTCTTAACATAAACCTTTAAAATTAAGTATGGCTTGCTTATGAATGAAGAAAGACTTTTACAGTCTAGGCAATAACATATGCCCAATATAAAACTATCACATAGGCATTTTAAAAGCTTGTAAACTAGATTTATCCAACTGAGTAAGCTGAATGTTTTTTAGGGCACTTTAAGATACATTATTGTCCGGCCAGCATTGCTCAGTGGTTGAGCTTCGACCTATGAACCAGGAGGTCATGGTTTGATTCCCGATCAGTGCACATGCCTGGGTTGCAGGCTAGATCCCCAGTGTTGAACATGCAGGAGCGCAGCTGATCAACGATTCTCTCCCACCATTGATGTTTCTATCTCTTTCCCTCTCCCTTTCTCTCTGAAATCAATAAAAATCTTTTAAGAAAAAGATACATTATTAGTCAGTAACTTAACAAACATATGAAAAAGACAACTGGCAAAGTACCTTGTTAACGTCTTCAGGAGCACCCATTAAGTATATGATAATTAAGTGGATAATTAAATTTTCACCTTTCAGTAAATTTGATGACTTCATGGTTGGGATTGTATAAGTATTGGCTCCAAATATTAATAGTTCAAGTGTACTTAGGTGATGAGGACCTCGTAATCGGACCCTTTAAGAGCATTATGTCATTGATATTGGGTTTAGATTAAAATAATATTGATGAATCAATTGTTTTTTATGTAATTCTTTATCACTTATAGATAATTTTAATCTACATAAAAAAATAAGGATTTTTTTTCTTTGGTTAATCCAACTACTTCTTATTTACCATCTCCCAGATTATTTTACGTGAAACTTAAATTTTGGCCAACCCAGGTTTGATCTATAACATGATGGTTATTTCACAACCTTACACATACTCCTGACCCAGACATTGTGGCTGGTCTCTGCTCTTCTGATTTTGGTGTACAATACAGGACCTAGAGGAATAAAATATCTCATTTGTCACTTTGTATTCTTGAATGTCTTCAATGTCTGTCTATTCTGACCCACTGGAAACCATGCCATTAAAATGGTTTTCATTTTGAAATACAGTTTCATCCATCTTCCTGCAACCAAAAAAACCACCTTGTATTTCTTCTTGCTATCCTATATAATAAAAGGCTAATATGCAAATTGTCCCCTCAGGAGTTTGACTGACTGGGAGTTTGACCGCTTGCTATGATGTGCGCTGACCACCAGGGGGCGGCGCAGAATAAAGGAACCCGGCCAGAAGCCGGCGGCCAGGGGAAGGCCCTGATCAGCCCTGATCGTTGGCCAGGCCTAAGTACCCTACCCGTGCACGAATTCTGTGCACTGGTCCTCTAGTTTGTTATAAATCCCTTTACCATTATTAACACTACTATTGTTTGTTTCATTCTTTGAAACAATCTGACTCCAGATATTTTAAAGTAGCTCTCTGATTATTTTTTAACATTTATATTGCTACTAATATATAGGATATGCCTCTTAAGGAGGTTGAGAGGATTAAAAACATAGTGTGTCCAAATGTTAGTTATTATGTTATTATCTAAAATAATACAAGTGTAAAATGCTAATTAGACTGGACAGCTGAACGACCTTCCAGATGAAGCCAGGACTGCAAGGGCCTAGGCAAGCCACCACAGCTGTGAGGGCCAAGGCAAGCCGCCGCGGCCGTGAGGTCCGAGCCCCTTGCACGAATTTCGTGCATCGGGCCTCTAGTTATGATGATAATTATGTCACTCCCTGCTACATACTTCCCAAAAGAGGTACCTTCTTAAATTTATAATACTTCAATAATATCTAAATAACTCTGAAAATGTAGTATATTAACTCAATTCACTGTATTTTTGGTTTCAGGTGCTGGGGCTAGAAAGTTTTGTTAAGAAGTGTCCACTATTCCAGCCACTGCTTATAAACAAATGCACCCATACTATCTGAGGTACCATTTGTTATTAATGGGGAACTGTACCATATAGCAGGTCCAAGCATTTTTATGGTAGCCTGCAAATTTAGTTGAGTACCAGAGTACCTTAATTGTTATCCCAGGAAAAAACCAGCACAAGAAAAACAAAAAAGAAACAAACAAAACCACTGACTGACTTTTATTTAAATCCCATCTGGTCAGATCAGAATTTCCAGTTATCCACTTGACATCTTTAACTTAAGGTTAATAAAACTGATTTTAAATATTACCACTTTTGGTTTAGTTTCTCTCTTCTCTCTGCTTCTATAACACTTTCTTACTTATTTTTATATCCCTGCCATATTGTATATTTTTTTACTTTACCACTAAAACTATATTCCTCAGGAGTTTAAGTTCTTGATGCATGAAGCCTGGCACATAAGAGGTAATCTATAAATAAGGAACTGAATGAATGTGCCCAAATAATTATTATTTGGGCATATTTACTAACACTTCAGAAATCATTACGATTGGGTAAAATTAAATAAGAATACATTTTGCTTCTGTCTCTACTTCTAACTTTCTGTTTTACCATGAAATGTGGAAAGAATGAATAATATTATTCAGGATATTTTGAATTCAGTGTATTATTTGGTAAATTTTGAACATAAGAAAAGTCAACTAAATTTAGTGTGAAATTTAAGTTATTAAAATTAAGTTATAAATATTAGTTAAGTAATTATATGGCTAGCATTAGGTGGAGCTTCAGACTAAGACAGACTTGAATTCATATTTCATCACCAAAACTTCAGATCTGTATAGCTTTGACATATTTCCTAACCTTCCCAAGCTTCAATATTTTTCATTTGTAAAATGTAGCCTAATAATTACTTCACAGAATTTGAAGCATGTACATTAGAAAGCAAAATCCTAGAGTTTTATCAAATGTTTATTAAATAAATGACTTTCAAATTGTCAATAATTTTAAAAGAAACCTAAATAACTTATTGGTATTTTTAACTGTTTTATTTTAAGTATGTACAGTATTATATTTGATCATTAGAATATTCATCAACATATCTCAAGCCCAAAACATCTATGGGACTTAAAAGCTACCTTTACTGTTCTGATATCTAATTAAACTTATGGTTTTCTTATGTCCTTCTCACTATTATCAAAATAAAAGCACATCATTTGAGTGAAAGCCTTCATCTCTTTTAAGAATGCTGTTTCTTTCTTATTAATTGCCATTGTAATCTTACAAATATATAGAAATACATGGGTAAAAAGTTATTTAGGAAATAACTTTTCTAAAAAAAAAATCTGTGGTGGAGTATTGTTTATTAGTACAGTTTTTCCAAGAGAAACAATATTACTCACAATTCTGTAGAGTCAGAAATTCATCCTGTGGTTTTAAAACTTTTGGGGCAGCTTTTTATTAAAGTTAAAATGTATATAAGTTTATTTTTTGTTTCTGGGTAAATTAACTATTATTAATCGCCTTGGCATTACTTTCCTGGTCTTTCCAAAAGTCCATGCACAACTTTTGGACACTTACCTAGATTGGACACTTACCTAGTTAAAATCTGACTTACAACTCATGATTGAATTCTTTTGATTTTTTAATGAGAACCCAAAACATCTATTTTGATTATAAAGCTTTTAGTCATGCCATCTCAACTCTAGGCCACTTCATATTTCATATTCATATGCTCTTTTACTTGTTCAACAAGTTTTGTTAAATTGAATTATTTTTGTAGAGTTGTTTAGAAAAGAAAATATTAGAAAATCCTCTCCTATTTATTCAAAGAATAATATTATACCAAGACTAATCCTCTTGACTTTTATTTTTCTTCTCTTCACCTTAATGATTTATGGTCAAACATTCACACTTACATGTTTTATTTTTTCCTTCCACTACATAAAAGACATGTGTGGCAATATTTTTATATGATACAAACAAGGAATCTACCTTATTATGTCATTGTTTTGCAAATATCTACCAAGGTGCCAACTTATGTTCCCAGAAACTATGAGTGAAGTCATAGCATTGGGAGGTTAAAATTTATAATAAATGACCAAAGTTTGGTTTGTAATCACACAGTATCTTCACTACACTAATCCAAAAAGTTAAGGGATTTAGGGAAACATTAGGCATTTTTCCTTAAGTTCCTTTTTAAAAAAAATCACAGTTACCTAAATTAATATGACTATTTAGTTTACAGTTACTGAATAAATTGTTGCCTCTTGCCTCTTGAATATTTGAAGAGTAATGATCTGTGTTCAGTATTTTTACCTTGGAAGTGTTTTTGAGGAGAAAATGTCTAAATATAATAAAGTTTGTCAGGGACTAACAGAGATAGTATAAAGTATAAATCATAAACCTTTGTTATTGTCGTTTTTTTTTGTTTGTTTGTTTGTTTTTTGTTTTTTTTTACAGAGAGGAAGGGAGAGAGATAGAGAGCTAGAAACATCGATGAGAGAGAAACATCGATCAGCTGCCTCCTGCACATCTCCCACTGGGGATGTGCCCGCAACCCAGGTACATGCCCTTGACCGGAATCGAACCCGGGACCCCTCAGTCCACAGGCCGACGCTCTATCCACTGAGCCAAACCGGTTTCGGCTGTTATTGTCGTTTTAAAAAATTATTTTTTAACTTTTATTTTTGGTCAAGAATAGAGGAAGAAAAAAAATCCATTAATTCCATGATCTAAAGGTTTTACTGCAGCAGCTGAAAAGCTAGCTCACTTTTCTTCAATGCTACACTAACTTTTTCAATAAGGCTTCTGTTATAAAGTACAGAGCCCTTGAGCATTATGAAGTTGCTCTGTGGCATTTGTTCATTGATATGGCTGCTTTATTTGAATGTCACATCATTTGAGTGAAAGCCTTCATCTCTTTTAAGAATGCTGTTTCTTTAATTTTAAGTTTAGTTAAATTTCATTTCACTGCTGTTGTTTAAGTGTCTGTAAACATTTTTATAAGCCTGACTTCTTATTCAGAACTTCTGTTAATTAAACCACAATTAATTATAGTGTTACTATTATTCATAAAAACCAGATTTGGCAAGTGACAAATCTTATTTTGGGGGAAAACGGCTGATATTTGTTGTCAAGCATATCCTTTAGTACATTTTTCATTTTTTCTTTATTTTTCTTCTTCCTATAAGTTATCCCAGTTGTTTAGAATTGCACAAGACCTGAGGAATAGCCTCCAGGAGGCTGGAGTCTAGGGTGAGTCTGATGATGAAAGGGATAGGATGTCCACCCTTCTGGACTGTAAGACTGTTGAAGGAGAGGGAGAGGGAGTTGTAGTTAGGAAAAGGGATTGTGAAGTTGTGGGCACATCTATAATAATAAAAGCAAAATATGCTAATTAGACTGGACAGCTGAACGACCTTCCAGATGTCATTCAGGCAGTCCTTCCAGATGAAGTCTCGGCAGCGGGGCCTGAGGCAGAGGCGGTTAGGAGCAATCAGGCAGGCAGGTGAGCAGTTAGGGGCCATCAGTCAGGCAGGTGAGCAGTTAGCAGCAATCAGGCAGGCAGAGTGGTTAAGGGCAATAGGCAGGCAGGTGAGCAGTTAGGGGTGATGAGGCAGGCAGGCAGAGGCAGTTAGAGGCAATCAGGAAGGCATTCTGAGTGGTTAGGGGCGATCAGGCAGGCAGGCAAGTGGTTAGGGGCTATCAGGCAGGCAGGTGAGCAGTTAGGGGCATCAGGCAGGCAGGTGAGGATTAGGGGCGATCAGGCAGGCAGGTGACTGGTTAGGGGTGATGAGTCAGGCAGGCAGAGTGGTTAGGGGCAATCAGGCAGGCCTGTGGTTAGGAGCCTGTGGTCCCGGATTGCAAGAGGGTACAGGCCAGATTGAGGAACCTCCCCCTCCCATGCACGAATTTTGTGCGCTGAGCCTCTAGTGCTCTAATAAATGGAAACTGCAGAAAAGTTGCTGTAAGCCTGTTTATAGTTAAAGCTGTAGGTATCCCACCAGCTGGCTGGGAGCTCAAATATTGAGGGGCATTGTTCAGCATTTCTTTCTTTTTTTTTTTTAATTTTGTTTTATTGCTTAAAGTATTACAAAGAGTATTACATATGTCTCCTTTTTTTTTTCCCCCTTGACATTCCCCCGGCCACTTGTATGCATGCATATATGAGCATAACCAATGGACACAAGCATTTCTTTCTAGCAAGTTTTTAGGTCTCCTTCCATCCTGGTGAGATGATACATTCTATGGTAAGGAAAAGGGCATGACAATCAGATACTCTTTGTTTTCTTTTTTTAAAGGCTGAGGAATAGGGGAACCAAGATTATGCTCTAAGACATTTGGCTTGTTGACAGGTTGTTTTTTGTTGGTGGTGGTTTGTTTTGCATTGTTATTTACTAAACAGAGATTAAGATAAAAAGGGAGTGAGCTACTGTAGTGGTGGCAGTTTTATTGGTATTGATCAAAGGCAGTATCAGACTGATATGGAATTTTTGGACTGGAACACATGGTGTTCCCCTGGGCAGACTGGTTTCTGGGCTCTTTGTCCCCTGGAGTCGAAGAATGAATCCACGGATGGAAGGTGGTATAGCAAAGGTGAAGATTTATTGAAGAACAAGCACAGACTCCCATGTGGGGAGGGGGAAAGAGTCCCACTGATTTACTGTTTCCATGGTTTATAAAGGTTATAGTTCCTGTGCCCTGATATCCCCTCTGATTGGTCAATATTCCCTTTTGAATTGGTTACTATAGTATCTCCTGAGCTCAAATGTCAAACATCACATGGGACATGTGAGGTCCTCCTCCCTCATTGTTCTCCTATTGCCTCTGGGCTTTCTTCCTCCTTTATTTTGTAAATATAGACCTCTTGGCTACTCCCAGTTCCCCTATCTTATATAAATGTAATTGTTGCCTCTCCCTTGTGTTATGGAAATGTACCTTCTCCCAGTTTCCCTCCTCTTATTGAAATGTAACTGTGCCTGGCTATCTTGTACCTTCTCCAAGTCTATAGCCTTGTGTTTTTTCCATGGACCCCAATTCTAAGTATTTTCTAAGCCTGTCTATATTTCTCTAAAATTCCTGTTTCAATACCACCTCTGATTAGGAAACCCCAACTAATGTTGGGGACAGGGGATGCCCTGTCTTTCTGGCTGCTTCCTGCTGGCAAAGGGATCATAGTTTGGGGCGGCAGTCAGGGTCCCATCGGAAGTGGGTGGTCTAAGGGGCCAAGGAAGATGGATGTAGCGGCCTCCATTTGCTCTTCCATGCAGAGGATCAGTTGTAGCTTTAGGGCTTCTAAATGGGAGAATATGGAACATACCAAAGGTTAAACAGGCAATGCTTAAAGATGAGTAATAAAAAAACAGAATAAACAAAGGTTTGAGAAGGGGAGCTAGCTAATAGGGATGGCATCTTATCTTTAATTGGTGCCCAGACTTCTGGGCAAGAGCCTATGAGGCCTTCCTTTTAGCTAAGCTGCTTGCAGCAAGAAGTGTTATTCATGGCACAGACTTTGCCCTGCTCAATCAAGGGCTTCTCTGTGAATAAAAATCTGTAGAGGCTTGAGAAGTGGTTCTGGTCTGGCTGGTGGTAGTGGTAGCATAAGTTGTCCTGTAGACTAAGATTTAGCACATTTTATTCTGAAAGAGATGTGGGAGATATATATCTAATTGAGATTATTTGACCCTGAATTGGGCTGCTTATAACATACTTAGTAGTTAGGGATTTGGAGCCAGTATGGCTGAAAATTTTGCTACATTAGGGATACAAAAAGGAGCTATAAGTAGGAGCATCTTATGGTGTTTCTGAGTCCCAGCAAGGGCAGAGGTCTCCTCCAGGTACCAGCCTAGGGTTCAGGTGACACTTATGAAAAAACAGAATAAGAATTATTAAAAAATGAAAACATTGTTTATCTAGAAATACCAGAGTATGTTACTTATCTGGCACTCATTAACTCTCCAGGATCCCTTCAAAAGAGAAGTTTCAGGTCATCTGAGGCTCACACAAATAGGAATCCGGTGATTCAGCCGATGGTAATGCAGCTTCGTCCTTCTCCTGTATTGGCATTCAAGGCTTACTTGAGATAGATGGATCTAGGAGTCGATGCTGTTAACCTGTTGGGAGACTTAAAGCCAGTGCCTGTAAAAAGGGCTTTTTAAGCTGTTTAAAGGCCTGCCCAAATAAATGAGGGCTATTCCCAAAAATCCTGGGGCAGCACTGTCCATATTAGCTGACTGCTTTAATTATTGGGATCTTTTAAAGTCAAATAGGGTCTGTGAGTTAGGAGACAGGAGTATATAGAAAAAGGTATCCTTGAGATCCAGTACCGTAAACCACTCTGTGTCCTCTGGAATCTGGGCAAGTAAAGCATAAGGGTTAGGGACAATTGGCTGGATTATTTACTAGTTATAAGTCCTGCCTTATTTACTAGTTATACCGTAAGTCCTGAACTAGTCCTCCTCCTCTATTAAGCTCTTGTACCCCTAGGATGGGGGTATTGTAAGGACTATGACAAGGTTTCAATAAACCTTGGGCTTCTAAAATAGATAACTTATTGAGTCCTCCTAGAGTCTCAAGGTTGAGAGGATACTGTTTCTAATATGGGTATGAGGCTTTCTGCAGGGTCAGGAAGGCATGGGAAAGGAACAACTTACCCCAGCTGCGCCCTGAAGGCTGAGAAAAGTATCTCTTTCTTGGCTTCCCAGACATTCCTGTAATGGCTACAGCCTCTGAGGATGGTTAACCAGGGTTTGGGAGAAGTACAGAGAAGATGGCTCCAGCATCAGAGAGCCTTACCCTCCACGCCCCCCCCCCCCCCCCCCCCGCCACTATCAGGCTTACCTGGGATCCTGGGTGGAGCTCGCAGTCCTCTGAGGAGCCAGATTGGGAGACCCCAGGCCCCGTCAGTCCGATTGGGCCAGCTGGGTCGCTAGCCCTGCCCCAAGGGACTTCTGTCTCCAGGGGCAGTCAGACTTCCAGTGGTTTCCTTGACAGGCAGAACAGGGCTTCGGGAGTCCACCACACCCCTTGGGGCAATTCCGACCCATAAGTCCAACCTGTCTACAGTTGTAGCAGGTGACCGGGACTGACCATTCGCCTCTAGGCTCTGAGTGGAGTTTCTACTTTCCCAAAGCGTGGCTACTATGATCTTCTCTATTTCTGTAGCCTTAGCCTGGTCTCTCTGGTTTCTCCTCTTTTCCTCCTCCTGGTCTCTATTATAGAACACAGAGGTGGCAATCTTCAGGAGATTTTCTAAAGTATTCTCAGGACTAATAGCCAATTTCTGCAATTTTCTCCTGATGTCTTGGACAGCCTGAGTGATAAATTTGTTCTTTAAAATTAGTTGTCCCAATTCTGAATCTGGGGTAATGTCGGTGTGCTTACCCAACGCCTCTCTGAGTCTTTCTAAAAAAGCTGAGGGGTTTTCGTCAGCCCTTGATTAATGATGGTTAATTTAGAGTAGTTGACAGGCTTTGTTTACTATGAGTGAGGTCTTCTATAATATGGAACTGGCAGAGTTTTATTTTCCACCTCTCAGTTTCAGGATTCCATTGAGGGTCCATGGGGAGAATTGCCTCTTGTCCTGTTAAGAAGTCCCTGTTTCTTTCCTCAGAGTCCTCTATTCCCCAGCATAAGTAAGAAAATGGTCATTCCCAAATTCTCTTGCTTTCCTGGTATATTTTGCTTTTCAGTGGCTGAGAGGGTCGGGTTTAATATGAGCATGATGTCTCTATATGAGAGGTCAAACATTTGAATGAGGTTTGGGAAGATTTCAATATATTTGTCAGGGTCTTCTGAGAATTTTCCTAAATTATTCTTAACTTGTCCTATGTCCCAGGGTGAGAAGGGGATCTGGGCTAAAGTATGGCCAGACCCTTCATTTATCTTGAGGCAAATTAAGGTTGGCTTAGCCCTGGGCGTGGGCATGGACTCCACCTTCTCCCTTGGTGGACCTTGGGATCTTATTGAAGAGCAAGGGACTAAGTTTACAGTTTCTGGCCTGCCTCTGGCTTGTCCCCTAGAGTAGAGAAAGCCTGGACATATGGAACCTTTACTTCCAATTTTTCTATTGAAAAGATTAGAACTTCCCTTTGGGGGCTAGCTTTTGCTATTTTCTAGTTGGTATTTGAGGCCAAACCTGAAGGCAGAGAGAAATCAGGTGCTTTTCTTTAAGGTTTGTGAGTCAACGTTATCCCAATTCTTGAGGATGTATCCTAGGGGCTTTTATATAATATGGATGATACGCTTCCCATCAAGGAAAAAGAAAAGAAGAAGAAAGACCAGCATCCTTGTACCCTCAAAGGACGTCCTGCATCCATTGTGATGATTTAGGTGACCCACCTTGTCCATGTGCGGTCGCAGACAAGATGGCTGGGTGAAATAACCACACTTACCACCACGACTGACAACCCAAGCTCACGCAGAGGCAGCCCCTCCCTGATGCTCCTTGTGACCTCCTAATGGGGGTGGGGTGTGTAACCAGTGTTTTCAGGCCCCTTTTCTGCGATTAAAAGTGCCTGAGATGGCTGTAATGTTTTGAAGTACCTACTGAACTGTATTCCCATGGGGTTTACTCTAGGATGAGGACTTAAGAGAGTTTATACAGTACCAGGAACCCTGGTTTGACCAATATCCAGGGATCCCCGTAAGTATAAACAGCTCTGGTCCTCACTCCTTGTATGCCCTCGTCATTAACAGATTTATCCTCTGCCTGATTTGGGGGAAAAGGATGAAATCTATTTCTGACCTGATTTACTACTTTAAACTCCCAGCTTATTGGCTTAACTTTTTATTTCTATTGAATCTTAATTTCTGTTGTTTTAAAACTTAAAAATGCCATCTTAAAGATTTTACCTCCTTTTAAACAGGACAACCAACTTGGTTGCTTCCCCACTGGGAGAGGCAATGCTAGTTGACTTTGCAAGGAACAGTTTAGGTAAAAGGCACACCTTCTTAGTTTTTATTAATGGTGAATATTGGTGGAAGATATTTTTATTTCCCCTTTTTAAGCTTAAATTTACCTTTGAATATCTAGTGCTCATCTGTATATTTCACTCAGGTATGCTGGAAGTGTTACAGAAGAGCAAAGAAAACCAAGCATGCTTCCTAGAGAAAGGGAGGTACCCATTTATTAACACTAGTGACTAGTGGACTCCAGGAAGTAATTTCCAAATCAGAGAGTGAGGTAACATACAGAGGCTTTGCTTTTTATAAATTTATGGGGTCTTTGTCTTGCAGATATGGTTCCGCCCCCTTGTGGGCTTACAGGAAGGCCCCCAGGTGTTGGAGTTCCCAGGTCATATCAGATGATCTTCCTGGGGCCAGCGATAATGACCTTCCCCGCCCCCCAACCCAGGGCAGTGCATTGTTCAGTTTTTATGGCCTGACATGCCTTGCAAGACCAGTTTCCTCCTCATTCCCCCCCCCTCCCCCCTTGTCCCACAAGCTTCTTTTAGCCTTGTGGAGCAACAAATCCGCAGGGGGTGTTTCTGGTATCCAGGTACTCAGTCCTGCAACCTTGAGAGCGGTGGGGGTGGTCAGGATGAAGGTATGTGGTCCCCTCCAGGTAGGAGTCAGTCCTTGGGTGGTCTTTACCCAAACAGAGTCACCAGGTTGGAAGGCAGAACATCTCAGAAGTGCTTCTGGACTGCCCTCTGGGTAGACTGCAAAGCCTGCAAGAACTTGAGTAAAAATTAGTTATGGATTTCAGCCTTTACCCACCAGAATCTGTAGAGGCCCCACTGGTTTCCCGGGCAGCCTTCTGGGCCGCTTCGTCTGCGGTCCAGTTTCCTCTTGCCTCTGTGGAGTCCCCATACCCTGCAACAGCACTGCACACATGAGCTGTTGCAATCGCATACCCACCATCAGCACAAATTGTCACTGATTCTTCTCTTGCCCACCAGAGAGCCTGAATAAGGGCAACCAACTCGGCCTTCTGTGCTGAAGTCCTGCGGGCAAGTGCCTGAGGTCAGATGGTTCAGTCCAAAGCAACTACCACCGCCTCCACATACCTGATTTCTCTCTGGACAGAACTGCTCCTGTCCATGAATAGTACCTCATCCAGCGATGCCAGTGGGGTGTCAGTGAGGCCCAGGTGGGCTGTCTTTATAAAGTCGTTGACCTCTAAATAGTTATGTAGGGGTTTCTCAGGGTCATTATCAGGAAGGAGGCTGGTAGCAAAAGAGCCTGATACTGGATGACTTGAGCATTTGACATCCAGAGCTCTGGTGTGTTCCCGAGCAAAGCCTCAACTGCATAGCTGTGGCTGCTACCGCCTGGAGGCAAGCAGGCTAACTGGATGCAACAGGGTCGAGTCTCTTGGACAAGCAGGCTACTGGTCTTTTCCAAGGCCCAAGACTTTGGGCGAGGACCCCATTGTCTATTCCCCTTGTCTTACATACACATCCAGTAGTGCCAGTTGACCCATCATCCTTGCCCTGCTCATATCTGTCTAACTGCCTAATATATTATTTCAAGGATCCTGGCTCTGAATTCTTTTAGGGAAAATGGATGTCGAATTTTTTCTGTAGCTGCTTCGTGCTGAGGAGGGATGGGGTTTTCTCTCAGAGCCAAAAGATCGTTGCTGTCTGTCAGAGGGACGATGAGGCCTGGGCACAGAAGGAGGTGGGCTTGTGACCTGGCAGAGACAGACTAACAAATGGTCTGGTGGAAGGGAAAGAAAACATTTCAGTTTTAATAACCTCTATTGAAATAGAATTTTTCTCCTCAAAATTACCTCTATGTTTATTAAAAGAGCCAAGTTAAGACCAATTTTTCTATTGTATTCAATTTGGCCTGATTGTTTGCATAAACACAACAAGAATGGTAACTGATTACCTTTGCCGGAATTTCATGATTGAATCTTAATGTGCCCCATAGGGCCAGGAAGCCAAGCCATCCAGCTGCTGTCAGGCCTGCCTGCAGTATCTGCTGAGTTAGGTGAATCCCTCACCTGCAGTGACTCCACCTGGGCCCATGCCCTAGGCTTTAAGGCCCATCTCAGTAGCCCTTCCACTCGTCACGGCCCAGAGTGTGTGGGGGTTCCACAGAGATGCAGAGGCATCCTTATTGCTCCCCTTCTACTCTGACCAACCGCCAGTGATGGTAGGGCATGGCCCCGACACTCCAGCACCAGCCATTTTCAGGGCTCCCAAGCAGGATACCAGGCTTTTCCTGTGGCACTCTTATTGGCTTCAAGTTTTCAGAGTTCAGACAGGGCTCTTTAAAACATGATACTCCAGTCAAAGTTTCCAGTCAATAAACCACTATTGGAAACTGGTCTTATTGAATTTATGCAAAGAAATGTATTGCCATGATTTATTAAGCATTGCCAAATTAAGGAGGAATTATATAAGGAGAAAAGTATAGTGACCTATTTTAAGATCTGATTTTTCTTGTCAGTCCTTTTTATGGATTTTTCAGAGTGATATAACTGTCTTCAAATGGCAAGAAGAAATTTACAATGCATCTATATTCAAATAGATAGTCACAGCTGTCCCTGTAGTAGGGCTCCCCTTATTTGACTTGTCCTCTCAAAACGAACTAAGGGAGGTTTATTTCTTTACAGGGTCTCACATGTCACAGGATCTCACAGGGTCTGTGATTCCTGTAACAAAGGGCTAGTACCACCACTTCACTACTACCCTCTGTTCCAAACAGGCCTCTCCCACTTTCCTAAAGTTGAGGTTTGTGCCACCCCTGACATGGGCATGGTCACATAGGCAGGCCTGCAAGAAGTATACAGGCTGCCAACTGTCTCTCAATAGAGACCAAAACCTGATGGGTATTCTTCTTTGCCCAGTTGGGCACCTGCCCTTTTGACAACTGCATTTAAATCTGTAAGAGAATTAAGATTACTATTATTTACATAATGAAGTATAACATTGGCACTGTGGCTGCTTCTGACAGCTAAATCTTCTGCTACTAAACATGACACATGGTAGGGCTATACAAATATCTTAGGTAGGTGACTAAAGTCTATTCTTGACCTTCCCACACAAGGCAAAATTGTCCTTGTCTCTCTGGAGCCATGT
Source organism: Myotis lucifugus (assembly GCF_000147115.1). Lineage (NCBI taxonomy): Eukaryota > Metazoa > Chordata > Mammalia > Chiroptera > Vespertilionidae > Myotis > Myotis lucifugus. Next base: position 19,093,509 of record NW_005871055.1, read on the forward strand.
CCATGAAGATGCAGGCATCATCTAAGTCTATTATACAGTTTTCTGCAGGCCACTGTCAAGGCTGTGCACGGCAGCTGGTTCCTCTTTCCAGCCACAAACACAGTCTGTCCAATTCCTCAAAATGTATTCTGGCACAGGAGAAAGTTGCTTTGCTGTACACAGGTAGCTTAGCCCTTATACAACTGGGCTTGGACCTCGGTCTAGCAAACTGCAGTCTACAAGTTCAATATGCAGTCTCCAGTCCTCCCAACCCAACAGGGTCTTGGCCAGTCCCTCAGTCAGACTTCTCCTCTCTTGGAGAATCTCAAACTCCCGAAGGCTCCCTTCCAGGTCCAGGGAGAGCACCTTTCCTTTGCCCTTTTGTTAACCCTGTTTACTAGTTATAGGGTCCTGCCATAAGCTGCCAGTCCAAAACAGCCAGAGTTGCAGTTAGAAACAGCCCTTCATATTACAAAGCACTCCTGTGGCAGTGGGTTGGGTACCAGGCCCTTGCCATCATACCCGTCCCCTGTGGCAGAGCAGCGATCAGGCCTCTCCCGAGGGAGTGCACTGGAAGGGGATATCAGCCCCTCCCCTTCTAGCAACAATAGGTACCCAGCCCTTTCAGTACAATTAACCAGCTTCATTCCCGGCCACTTTTACAGATTCCAGGGCCCATTGTCTTCTTTTAACCAGCAAGCCAAATGACACTGGCCTGTATTTAGTTAGAGGAAGACAATTCCTACAGAAGAGAGGAATAGACAGCGGGAGCTTCAGAGAAAACTACAGGCCGTCACTATAGTAGCCCTCCCTCCTGGAGGCTGGGGTCCAACCTGTGGAGGAAAATGACTCTTAGTCAGCCTGGAAAAGAAGGCAGAGGATGACAAGGGTGCAGGGAAATTTTACTAAAAACCTGGAGGGTCTCCTGAAAGAAAAGATTCTTAACTCAGCACAGGCAGGGGGCAGGGCCCATAAAAATCTCTCTGCCCATTAGAGGGATCGGGCAATCTGGCAAATACAGGAATTCATGAACCACCTGGTGGCCGCCTAACTGACATTGGCGGGGGCAGCAGAACGGTCTGCAGCTGTGGCCCCCGGTAGCTCCAATAATGGTGATTTCCTGTCCTGAGAGGGGAGCTACCTTCTGAGTAATTACTGAGTGCTCTGCCCCTGTATCAACCATAAAGTTCACAGTCTGGCCCCCGATTTTCATTTCGACCATGGGCTCATGGGTGCCCAGTTGGAAAGAGCCCAGTCTGTCCTAGTTGGAGTCAGCTGTTGCCTTTCTGATGAGGTCTGCCTCAGGAGGCTCTGGCCAATAGCGGCTGGGTGGTTTGGATGGCCTTGCCAGCTTCTTCTGGCCTGCTCCTGCCCTGCCGGCCTCTTCACTCCTGCTACTAAACCTTACTCTGTCTTTTCTTACACATGCAGAACCGGACCCAAGGTGGCAAGGTTTGAGCAATTTTAAAATGCCTTAATATACATTTTAAGACAGTCAAGTTTGAGTTTGAGGAGGAGCTATTACCCATGTTGCAGGGAGGGACCGGATTGCCTCCTCCTTAAAAAAATACCTGAATGAAAGAACTAATCAAAATAAGGCTTATTTTCTAACTTTATTTGTCCTTGGGTGTGGACAGCAAATGACATGTAAATAGTTAACATTCCTCAGATTAGTGATACATTCATATATTTTTTAAGAGACACAAACAGAAATTTCATACTAAACAATTTTAAAAAAGCAACAAAGACACATATTTAAACAATAAAGACAGATAACATTCCACATTAAAACTTTGAATCACCATGGAAACTCGGGAGAGGTTTAGAATGGTTTTTTGAAAAAATAAAAACAAAAACAAAACAGAAACATAAAAACACTTTTACACCGGTGCGCACCACATTTACACCACAGAATACCACCAAATCAGTTTCAATTGTGCAGAGATACAGAGCAAGTCCCTGAACAGAGGCAGTAGAAAACTGCCTAGGAACGTTTCTCTTCTACCTTTTTAAAAGACAGGCCAGCCTCGAACCCTTTGCCAGTCCGAGTTTTGACTCCCCTCCCGGAAGTCCCAGAGATGGTGAATACCGTCTAGAAGCCATTCCTCCAGATACAGGACAAGTCCCTAGTACACAAACATAGACAGAAATCCTCACTAAGTGGGATGATTCCTCCAGTGACAGAGCAAATGTCTCCGAGAAAACCAACTCAACAGTGTTGCCCGAGACCTTCATAGACCACCACAGGTTCAGCCCTCAGCAAATCAAACTTTTTAACCAGATGAGCAAACAGAAAATCAAAGTAGCTTTCGCTTTCACACAGACCAGTTAATCACAGAAAATACATCTGTACTCACACTCTCTCAGACTAGCCCAGACTGGAGCTGAGCAGATAATACCCAACTCCCCAGATGGGCATGGGGGCACTCTCCTGGCACCCACGCCCCAGACCAGAATTCTCGACTGACGTCTCGGTGAGAACCTACCGGAGGAGTTAAAGCTGTGTCCAGCGCCCCCCTTCTCGGTAGCAAATTGGCTAGTCCCACACAAGCAAGCAAATAAACAGAAGAGTGAACCCAGAATTCCTTAATAGAATCTGAATTCACTCACCTCCGGAGTCCTGATTCCTGATTTACCTGACGAAATCCTATGACTTCTGGGGAGGTGATCAAGCTCCCCCTTCCACTCACTTGGAGTGGGCCTGACTGACTGGGACCCCTACCTTACAGATTCTATCGACAGGTTCAGAGGTGTCCGTCCACTTTCTCCAGATGCCAGCTGGGTCCTGGGCTGAGGTCCAGGAGCGCCCGGAGTTCCCCCAGGTTCAATTCTGCTAAAATCAGCAGTGGGTGCCTTCTGGAGGTCTCTCCCGCACCCCTTGCCCCCAAACCCCATCCACTCACCGGATGGCTAAACAAAGCCAAAACGCGGTAGCTTCTCGGTCAGGGAACCATATGTTACAAAAGAGCAAAGAAAAACCAAGCACGCTTCCTAGAGAAAGGGAGGGACCCATTTATTAACACTAGTGACTAGTGGACTCCAGGAAGTAATTTCCAAATCAGAGAGTGAGTAACATACAGAGGCCTTGGTTTTTATAATTTTATGGAGTCTTTGTCTTGCAGATATGGTTCCGCCCCCTTGTGGGCTTACAGGAAGGTCCCCAGGTGTTGGAGTTCCCAGGTCATATCAGATGATCTTCCTGGGGCCAGAGATAATGACCTTCCCCGCCCCCCGCCCCCTCACAGGGCAGTGCATTTGTTATGCCAGATTTCAAGATCCCCAAAAGACCACCAGGGAGCCAGCCGAGTCCGATGCAAAAGCAAAGAGTCTTTATTCGAGCTAGCTCGGCTCCCCGACCACACTCACCGATGCAGCGGCAAGCAGCAGAGAGCGAGAACTCTGTGTGGAGCGGGGTTTTATAGGGGGGTTGGAGTAAGGGGAGGAGAAAGGACTGTGGGCCCTGCCGATTGGCCAGGCGCAAGTCGGTGTCTTGTTACACAGGATGTGGTCATATCTATGGCTCGCACTTCCCTTGATTGTCATTGGTTAGTTTAAAGAAATCCTGGGTGTGGCTAGCAGAGGCTTGGGCTTCCGGGAAGAAGCTCCTTGCTGAGCACATGGCTGCCCAAAAATGGAGGATCCAGGGTAAGATGGAGGGCGTAGCCCTTACCCTGGGGCAAGATGGAGGGCGTAGCCCTCGCCCTTTCACATTGTTCAGTTTTTATGGCCTGACATGCCTTGCAAGACCAGTTTCCTCCTCAGAAGGAGGTACCACCTTCTATATATACTTTAATAATTCCCTGAAGTTCTATAAACCCCTTTTAGTTCAAAGATATGACCTGCTTAGAAGCCTGCAATTTAGAATAAGTCAGAGTCTTTTCCATGGGTTTTTCTAAAGACTTGAATGCACCAAATTAAAGCAATGACTGTCCAATATGACAAAATTCAAAAGTGGCATGGTTATAGATTTTTTAAAAATGCAATTGATAAAACATTTACTTTTTTAACATTCTGAGATAACAACCTTCTAGTACAAAAAACAATTTGTATATAAAGAGTGACACATGGCTTATTGCAGACAGTGTAGTGAACATTGAAAACAGTTTATAAATTCCAATAAATGAAATGTAAAACACCCAGAAAGTCACTGGCAGACACAGAGAATTAGCACGCTGGCCCTATGTCCCTGACTGGATATGTGCTATTTCTAAAAGTTTCCTGTTTGAACTTGGCTCTGAATTTGTGTAAGTTCTTTTTTGAAGCAGGCTGAAATTTCTATAACCTTCAAAGTATATGTATTTTAAATAGAATATTGCTATTAATTTTTTTATTTGGCAGAGTTTCCTCATGAAATTTTAAATATATTGAATTAATCTAATTTAGTTCAAAAATATTTTCTTTCAGGGAGAGAGAATAAATCTTTGTGTCACCTTGGGGCCCTTGAGATGTCACAAAGTTATCTCTCAGTTAAATCCTTGAAATATTACACTTGGAAAAGCTGCCAAATGTACCCATTTAAAGATTATCAAAGCTTAAACCGGTTTTAACATTAAAGATTTTGGTCATGACCACAGAATTAACTCTTTTCAATCTGGCTAATAAATTGTTATGTTCTAGTAATGCCATAGAAGTACAGAATATACTTTGAATTGGAGAGAAAACCCTGGGAGGACACGCCTACCGCCCGCCCATTTCTTTGCTGCCTTGCCCTCAAGGGCGCAGAAGTGTCAAAGCTGTGACTGCCCAATAGCCAGCCTCATTTCCGCCTAGGCCAGCCTGCATGGGTTTGTGACATCACAGGCAGGTGCCAACCAACCCATCCTGTTTAACGGATGCACTTCGGGGCGGGGCTCTGCAAATTTCTCCACTCTGCCCCTTCCTGAATGCCTGCTAAGGTTTGGCAAGTGCTGCCTCTCAGTTTTTTCGTTTTGAAACCTAAAAGCCATTTTTAAAGCTACTCTTTTTTCCTTCCCCCCTCCTGCTTTGCCTCAGGCGGGAAAGATAATGGTTTGTTAATTACAGGCAGGCTTGAAATTAGCTATTGGTCTGGCCTTTGTTTAAACTTCCCTGGGTTAATGTATATTAACCTTCAAAATTGTACACTTTCAAATTAGTCTTAAAATCTTAAAACTTTAACCCAGCACAGCAAAATGACCTTTGGTTCTGAGTGGCACAAAGCCTACATAGAGGGTTTCCCATGTTCATAAAAACAGCAAAGAGCAAACTAAGCTAGCAAAGAATATTAGTAACCAAGGTTACATTACAGACAAAAAGTCTTTCAAAATTCAAATCCTGCCACGTGTTCAGCCTGTCCACAAGCAGCTGGGCCCCCAGCAAAGTGGGATGAGCCCCATCTTTAAACAGATTGATTCAAACGTTAACAGAAAACATCAATAGAAACACTCTTATACACAATTTTACAAGTGCGTACAACACAGACACTACAGAAAGCACTCCATTAAAAAAACAATGTCTCTTATCCCTGGTTTGGGGACTGACCTTCCCCAGAACCTCAGCATTCTTCCAATGGACTACTTTGGCCATGTGGCTTGCCTGATTGCCTCGCGTATATTCCCCTTGTGTCATTTTTGCCATCTTCCAAAGAAAAACAGTCTCAGGCCTATTCTATAGCATCCGTGAAGAGATGAAGCTCAGGCCAAGAGGCCCCCCCAAAATGGGTGGGGCACCTCCCCTTACCAGCAGTTCTCAACCTGTGGGTTGAGAACAATGAAAATACATCCTGCATATCAGATATTTACATTACGATTCATAACAGTAGCAAAATTACAGTTATGAAGTAGCAATGAAAATAATTTTATGGTTGGGGGTCACCACAACATGAGGAACTGTATTAAAGGGTCGTGGCATTAGGAAGGTTGAGAACCACTGCCGGGCTTAAACCAACCTTTCCCTCTCCATGGGTACAAAAGTTCCAGATACGTCCCCAAATTGTGGGAAATGGCTCACCTATCCAAATTTCAAATGATGGACTGGGAAATAAAAACATGGCGAAAATGAGACTTTTAAGAACACTCCCGAGAGTGGGTGCCCATTTTACAGAATCACAATAAAGGCGAGAGGCAAGTGACCTAGTAATTAATGGACTAACTTAACAGCTGTGTCTGGCTGTAATGCTGAATTCTCTAAAAGGCTAAAACTTCTACCGGGTGGTGGCAGAAGTGGCTAAGGGCTGTGATTAACTCCTGTTATGCCTGATGGGAAGATCTAGGGCAGGGGTGGGCAAACTTTTTGACTCGAGGGCCACAATGGGTTCTTAAACTGGACCGAGGGCCGGAACAAAAGCATGGATGGAGTGTTTATGTGAACTAATATAAATTCAAAGTAAACATCATTACATAAAAGGGTACAGTCTTTTTTTTTTTTTTTTTTTATTCATTTCAAACGGGCCGGATCTGTAGTTTGCCCACGGCTGATAGGGCCATGCTCATATGCCAGGAGTGGAAAACAATTGGCTCCTCCCCCTCTCCCATCTTAACTCTTGCCTAAAAGTTTTTACCCAGGACCCTTACTAGAAAGGCCTGAACAAATGGAGACCGAGGAGTTAAGCTTAGTGGGATCTGGACCACGGGGGGCAACAGTCTTGGCTGGATGCTATTTCACCTGACTGAGATAGAGAGCGGAAGAAAAAGGCAGATGATTCTCCAATTAAAACCTGCCTGGGATCTGGGCCAGAGGAGTGGGCATATGTAGTGGGTCAGAAATGTGCTGGGGGTTTTTTTGAACCATGTCTCAGTTTCTCTCCCAGCTGTCTAAGACAACCACAAGGACCTGGAATGCTGGGTGACCAACCTTTATATGCATCCCCTGGACGGGTCAGAATTTAATTACATGTTTTATTTCTGCGAGGCCCCTGCACGTCTTTTAGGGTTCAACAACCCAGACACCCCTGTGAGGTCCTTTACTCACATAAGGACATTCAAGATTCTTAAACCAGGGGGAGGAATTGCCTCTTTGATCTTGGAGTTGGGCAGGGACCCAAGCACTCATTTAGTCAATGGCCAGGCTTTGACTTGAGACTGGCAGAAGCCTAACACTCTAACCTGACCAGGCACCAGTTTTTCCTTCCATGGGAGACTCTTTCTTCTAGTGGCAGTTGCCCTAGTGGCTTTAACTTGACTGATAATATTCTGTGTGATGAATAAACCTCTAGCTCAGATCCTGTTGTAGGTGGTGGGAAAGGCAGGGGTTGTTAGATCAGTGGGGTCAGACCTGACATGGGTTCAGCAATCTGGTTCAGCAACTTGAGTTCTGGCTAGGAAAGAATTCAGAGCCAGCACTCAAACTGTAAGAGAATATTTATTTATAAAATCACAGAGGAGGAAGAAGTAATTCACAGAAGGAATGGGCTGAGGAAGTAAATTATAGAAGGAAACAAGTTAAATCAGTGGTTCTCAACCTTCCTAATGCTGCGACCCTTTAATACAGTTCCTCATATTGTGGTGACCCCCAATTTCATTGTTACAAATTTAACATAATTAAAGCATAGTGATTAATCACAAAAACAATATGTAATTATATATGTGTTTTCCGATGGTCTTAGGCGATCCCTGTGAAAGGGTCGTTTGACCCCTAAGGGGGTCGTGACCCACAGGTTGAGAAACACTGAGTTAAATGAAGGCCACTAGGAGCTTGGGAGTGAGAAAGGTAATGGTGATGTGCCTGGGGGAAGTGGGCAGAGGGGAGGGAAAAGGCACCAGCAAGTTTCCAAAAGAGAGCTTGTTGGGTCCTCCATCCTAAGGGTTTCAAGGGTGGAGATTTTAGGGGAGGTCCCAGGGGAAGATCTCAGTAGAATATTCAGCAGCTTTCCAGGTGTGTCCTTTCAGGGTGTGGTCTCCATGATTGATTGGTGGGCACCCACGGGGCAGGGGGTCATTATTCAGTGCAGCTGGTCCTGAGATCAGCTGTGGCTGGTTTTGTTGCTTTTCTGGGCCTGGAGCTGAAATACAACTGAGGCATAGATGTTATCTCTAGGGAGGAAAGGTCAGGGGGTCCAAACTGCATGACTAGCGATATGCTAGGGGAGGAAAGTCATCCTGGGGACAAGGTCCCACTCTACAATTGCCCATTGCTAGGCACCTGGAGCTTTCCTCCCTGGTGCCCTTCTGTCCCTGGCCCATGTCTGTACCTTTCTCTGCTTATGTCTGTCTAACTCAGTGGTTCTCAACCTTCTGGTCCTTTAAATACAGTTCCTCATGTTATGACCCAACCATAAAATTATTTTCATTGCTACTTCATGACTGTAATGTTGCTACTGTTATGAATTGTAATGTAAATATCTGATATGCAGGATGGTCTTAGTCGACCCCTGTGAAAGGGTCGTTCGACCGCCAAAGGGGTCGCGACCCACAGATTGAGAACCGCTGGTCACTCTAATTGCTTACCACACTACCAGTGATCTTTACCTATCTTTCCCAGATATTTAGCCTTCCAGTTGTCTCTGGTTTTTTGGTGGTTTTTGATTTTTTTTTGAGGGGGGGGGGGCTCAGTGCTTTACCATAAGTATCATTTTGGAAGCCATATGACTCCTGGCTGCACAGTAACTTCACCATACATTCTGATACTTTCTACCAGTATATTCCTACCAATACATTATATACTTGTCTTCCATTTATCCAATCAAACCAAATAATTCAGTAAAAAAAAAATGCACAAATGCCACGACCTGCACGGCTGGGTTCAGGATCTGAAGGAGGGGCCGATGCACAAATGAAAATACTAGACACAAATATGAATTATTAAGGGGTGGGGGCCAGGTGGAGCCTCTTTCTTGAAGGGATACACTGAAACCTGGCCTTATCCGCTTTTTATTCAGTTTTAGATACACATCTTACCCTCAGTAAAGCATGGCAAACAGGTAGTAGACAGACCATCTCTAACATCAATAAAGATCAGTAAAAATTAAGGTCCAGTAAACATTTACTTGGAGGCTCTCAGGTCAGGAAATTGCTTTGAGCCACCACTATCTCAACACGAACAATCAGTGCTTAGCATCAGCCCTGCTAACGCTCAAGGTTCATCAGCCTTCCACGTTCCTTGGTGCACTCTCAGGATAGTATTGGCAAGTGTTGGCTTCCCCCACACACAAGTACACAAACTCACTCCCTGCCCAAAACAAAAGCACTGATATTGTTATTTTCATTGAAATTTCTTATTCTTATTCTGGTTTTACAAGCTCTTCACTAATCATTTAAAGCTATCAGCTCAGAGGAGATAGAATCTGATCATAGTATCTTTTCAAAGAACCATCATAGTTATTCTGATTGCAGTGTACCGTTAGGATTAGAAGATAGAATAAAATATAGAATGGTTCCTAGCTCTTAGGAATGAATGTCTGTGGTCAAATTCCAGAAACTACATTGGCCATTTTAAACATATTTTGAAGATATCCTTGTATATGTAAACTATATCATGACATTGGCTGGCCATTTAACATCTTTTGTTTATAAAGTTAGCTTCCTGTGTTGGTAAAGAATGCAAATAAAGTCAGGTTCTTGAGTCTTGAGTAGATTTTATTTGATAAGTAAATCAAAGTACTAGATTTTAATTTTAAATAAGCATCAAAATGGCTCATAGATTACCAAGTGAAAGGAGGTAAAGAGGCATGATGGTATCCAGAAAATTTCATATATCCTAATAAGACATCTCAATGAATTTTCAAAAACTTGAAATAACTGTGCAGTTATTACCCTAGATCACAGGTGGGGAACCTTTTTTCTGCCAAGGGCCATTTGGATATTTATAACATCATTCGCTTAATATAATTCACTTAATATAAATTTATGTTGCTATGAAAAAAGCTGAGTCCTGCCTGCAGTATTTTGAGGGCTATGTGGCCCTCAGGCCAGACGTTCCCCACCCATCCTAAACAAAGAAACAGACATTACCAGCTCCTTACAAGCTCCCCTTGTATACTCCACCCACCCCCACAAGGTAACCACTATTCTAAATTCAAAGAGCTTTTTGTTGTTGTTGTTAATCCTCACCCAAGGATGTTTTTCCATTGATTTTTAGAGAGAATGGGAGGGAGGAAGAGAGACAGAGAAAGAGAAACATCTATGTGAGAGAGAAACCTAGATTAGTTGCATCCTGCACACATCCCAACCCAGGCTGGGGATGGAACCTGCAACCCAGGTATCTGCCCTTGACCGAGAATCGAACACTGAACCCTTTGGTGAGCAGACCGACGCTCTAATCATTGATCAACACTGACCAGAGAAAAGAACTTATTTTTTAACCTACTTTTGTATTTATGTAATTGGAATCATATAGTATGAACTCTTTTGTCTGGTTAATTTTACTCAATTTAAAATTTGTGAGTTCATTCATATTGTTGCACATAGTTTTAGATTATTTATTCTCATTGCTATGTAGTAGTCCATTTTGTGAATATACCCAAGTTTATTTTTTATTATACTGATTTTGACTATTATGAATAGTGTGGCTATGAACATTTGAGTACATGTTTGATCTTGGTTTGTTGTTTTTTTTCATTGAACAAATAAATATCTTTCCGTTAGGCATATATCTGGATTGGAATTGCTAAATCATAGTGTAGGCTTATGTTTAGCTCTAATGCTTAACAGTTTTCTAAAGTGTTCAGTTGTTTTGCATCCTCTGGATACTTGGATTTTTTTTCTATTCCATTATAGTTTTAATCTTCACTTTCCTGATCACTAATGAAGTCGAGTACATTTTTTTTAGGGTAAATCATATTAACTTTATTATTTTTTAAATTTATTTTTCAGTTACAGCTGGCATACAATATTATATTAGTGTCATATAGTGATTAGATATTTATATACCTTATGAAGTTATTACCCCAATGAGTCTAGTACCCATGTGACACCATACATAGTTATTATAATATTATTGACAAGTTGAGTATCTTTTATAATAACCAATAAAGATTTAACTATTCTCTTTTGTCAAATGTCTATAAGTCTTTTGCCCATTGATCTAGTGCCTTGCCTTTTATTCTAATTGATTTGTAAGACTTCATCAAATATTCTGGATCTCTCTTCTGCTTCCTTATTTCTAGTCCAAATTACCAATTTTATTCTTTGATGGTTAATGATTTTTGTTTCTTAGATAAGATATCTTTGTCTATTCAAACATCACACGGATACAAAGACGTTCTCCTAGGTTTTTTGTTTGTTTGTTTTCTAAAAGCTTTATTGATTTGCCTTTTACAGTCAGATTTAAAATCCATCTGGAATTGTGTATGACAAGTGGTAGAAGTCAAGATTAAATTTTATCATCTGGATATTCATTTGACTCAGCACTATTTATTGAAAAAAATAATTTCTTTCCCACTGTACTAGGATGCCTGTTCTGGGTCTGTCTCTGGCATTTCTGGACTTTCTCTTAAGTTCTTTCCATCAGCTTGTCTGTTCTTACACCAAGCCCACACTGTCTTAATTGCTATTGCTGGATAAATTGGTCTTGATATCTATAAAGTAAACTCTTCAGCTTTATGGCTCTCAAGAATTGACTTGGCTACTTTGACCTTTGCATTTCCATGTTAATTTGTTGAATCAGCTTGCGCATTTCTGGAAAAATAAATAAGTGTTGGAAATTTGATTAGGATTGCATTGATTCTATAGAAAAAGTTGGAGAATTAACATCTTTAAAATACAGTAATTTAAATGAAATATGACTTTACTTATGTAGATCTTTAATTTCTCAGTAGTAATTTGTAGTTTACAGTGTGGAAGTGTTGTACATCTTTCATAGAAATTATTCGTAGGTATTCGATGTTTTTGTGAAACTGCTGTAAGTAGTATCATTTTCAAAATTTAACTATGAGATTGAGACAGATATATAGAAAATGGTTGTTTCTTTGCATAGACCTTTATCCAATAACCTTGCTAAATTCACTTATTATTATAGTTTGCATATGTATTAGATTTCCTGTGAGTACAATCAAGCCATCCCAAATACTGACAGTTTTGCTTCTTTTTCAGTTTGCATACCTCTTTTTGTTCATTTTATTTTTCCTTTACTGTAATGAATAGGAGCTCCAATACAATGTTAAATTGAAGTGTAATAGCAATAATGGCAAGGGGAAAGTTGTAAATATTTTGCCATAATTGTAATACTTGCCATAGAGTTGTCTTTTTTGTTTTTTGTAGATATTCTTTATCAAATAAAAGGAAGTCCCCTTTTCTTCCCATCCTAATTTGTTAAAAGGTTTTATTCTGAATAGGTATATACTTTTATAATTTGCTTTATCTTTATTTATCATATGGTCATATGAATTTTCTTTTTTTTACTAATGTAGCAATTCAGTTGATTTGTATTATAATATTAAACTATCAAAGAGTGATAATTAAATGAGATAATGACTTTTCAGACTGAAAACTTATTAAGAGATTAAGTGCCTAACCTCTAGCAATTCATTTAATATATAGATTGTTATGTTTGTTAGCTAGCTGGTAGTTCAATGAATATGTCATTTAGGGAATATACCTTCTTCCATCCACATTAATACATCTATAACAAATATTCTGTGATATGACACACAGTAGACCACTTGCTACACTCTGTGTAGAATACAAAGATACTAGTATGTAAGGGTCAGTCTCAGCCCTGGGGAACTATAGTCTAGTTTGTGAGCTCATAGCAATTTTTAGTAATTATAATATTAATATAAAGCAATATTTAAGAATATTTTGAGTGAAGCATTAACTAATGTGTATGCTTTATAAAGAAATAGATGAATATTCAGACTTTTCAGTCACAATGTATTGCACAGGGTTGAAACAGCCAGGCATGTTTCATTACATTAAATTATCCAGAATAAAGTATGAAAATGATAGTAATTAAAGATAAGACTCCAAAATAGGAGTTCAAATTCAATCAAGGAAGATCTTAACTGCCTAAGTAAAGATTAAACCTGGTTTTGTAGCAACTCAATTTTACAGATAAGAAAATAAGTCTTGAGAGGTCATGACCTACTTATGGTGATACTAAATCAGAATTGGGTGTTCATAAGAAAAAGAATATAATCTTCTTGATCCTTAATGAAATTTTCCACCTCTTCCAAATTAGTTTATCTAGCTATTTATTATAATTGTGTTACTCTATAAAAATAGTTTGTTTCTTGTCTTTTAAAAATTATATTCTATGTCTAATTATATTTAATACTCCGGGGTAAAACTAAATTGATGAGGAGTGGGGAAAAACAACAATGATTCTTTAGCCATGACAGATATAATGGGCATTTATGTCATATGATACTGAATGTTAAAACGAGGTCACAGGGCATTAGGAAAAGTAAACAAGCAGTGTAGTACCTCTGGGTGATGAATGTGAGGGGAAACATCTCATATAGGTTACTAGCCAGGATATTTATCATTTAGTGCTGAAACTCTGAAGACATGATAATAAGGTTTTTCTACAATAGTCATGACATTAGAATACCATGGAATCTCTTTATGATAACTTCTTTATCCTGTTAGCTTAGTGCTTAAACAAGATGACACAGTTTCATGGGGAATGATGAAAATGTCATTACCTATTTCTTTTTTTGGATCTGTGCCTGCTTTCTTAATATTAAGAACAAATCTTTTATTTAACATATACTTAAGCACCTTTATTTTATAGTGAGAAGTACAGGAAACAAAAAGAAAAGCAATTACTAAGTGAATTTGGAATTAATAATTTTATTGTTATTTTTATATGCTCTTAAGTAGTAAATTATATATTTTAGAAAACATTAATGCACATTCAAATGGTCAATAATAATTATAAAATTAATTAGTTAATGAAGAAAATAACTGTTAAAATCATCTTTGTATAAGCCTGGAAGTAAGGCATTATTTCTTTCTCATTTACTCTCTTTTTATCTCAACATTGTAATAGGTTTACATTTTCAAAGTGTTGTAGTTACTTATAATACTATCCACTTTAATAACAATGAAAATATGCAAATTTTGTAATATGCACTAAAAATGTATAAGCTAAGTTGAACTGGAAATGAATATGCTTAACTTTGGCAACAAGGAAAATTTAATTCAGTTTAGCCCCTAGTTTAAACATTTACTAGAATCACAAGAGTAATCAGTCCGAGATAAACAATGCCACCTTAGCACAAAATTCCCTCATGCTATCTGCCTTTATATAATCTGTGGACTAGCAGGTACTGGTTCATAATATGCTTGCTTTGCCCTTTGTCCTTAAACACATTCATACCAGCAGAATAGGCATGTCATTGTACAGTGATCATGCATACCAGTACCTTAAAGATTTGGGAAAATTTGAATTATAATAGAATTCAGTGGAAGAAAGAAATAACATGTCTTAGCACTGGCATTCTCCTAGCCCAGAGATGACATGCAGTAAACAGGATACACTTTATTTATTTATTTATTTATTTATTTATTTATTTATTTATTGTTTAAAGTATTACATATGTCTCCTTTTTCCCCTGGTTAATCCCCTCCCCCCAACAGGATACATTTTACATAGCTCTGTTGCTGGGAAAGACATGGAAAAAGATAGTAAACTGTAAAATTTGGGGAAATGGAAAGTGGCTAAATTATTTATAAAATTTGATCTTAATTACAAGCATAATGTGAATATAATTTTTATCAGTATTTTAAAAGATGAAGAAGGAAATAATTTCAGGAAAAATTATAGATTTTTGTTTGTATATGTTTAAACATATTCTTATATATCGGAGATAAATGAACATTTTCTTCTATGTTGGGGATAGTGGTGAAGCAGCCAGAAAGACAGGTATTGGCATGATGGGCTGGCCCTATGAAGAGTCCCATGTGGAGAGGTAAATCTAGTATAGAGGCCCAGATGGTTTTAGAATTATGATAAAGATTGAAAAGAAAGGAGATTCTAATACCCAGGCCTGTCACAATATGCAGTGGCTTACTGACTGAGACAACAAAGAAAAGGCCAGCTTATAGGAAGACTAACCATGAACATTATGAGTATCAATTTTAAATGTTAGAGTTACATTAGTAATTTTTTTTAAGAATCATCATGTTCTAAAGAGTATTTACTTATCCTACAATTTAATACCTAAATAGATCTCTCTACCTTTAATAAAACTTACTAAGTGGTAAGTTATGTCTGAGACATTAAGTAATACCCTTGAGGTATGTAAAATACATCTTCTGATGTGTTAGTGCCTGATATCTAATCAGAAGAGCAGTAATTTAAACACTTAGCAGGTTATAGTCTGTTTTTATGCTTTTCTACCAATCAGGGTATTTTTATATGTCCTATAGCACCTACAATGTAGAATTGTAAAATGTTTTTTTAATTATTCCTTTTCAATCATGCCCATTTTACAATTAGACTACATTTTTTCTAAGGAAATCCTATATAATAAAAGCCTAATATGCAAATTGTTTGACTAGGAGTTTGACCGCTCGCTATGATGTGCACTGACCACCAGTGGGTGGGGCTGAACATGGAAGGCGTCAGCAACGCAGTGCTGGCAGCGGGCGGTAGTGGAAGTGCTGCTGGCCCCAATGGGCCCCGGCGAGAGTGGGACCATGGTGGGATGGTGGAGCAGATGAGCGGTCGGCGCCAGGCCACAGCTGGTGCAAGCAGGGCCCTGATCATTCTGCCGATCACCCCGCAGACAGTGACCAGTGGCGGCGGGGAGGTGGGGGCCCAGACCCGATCAATCACCCCGCAGATGGCAACCAGTGGCCAGCAGACCCAGATTGCCTGATTGGGGCTGGGCCCTGGGCTGAGACAGGGAACTGAGGGTGGGTGGCGATGACCAACCTCCCGTGGTACCCAGGCAGGGGCCTGCAATCTCTCACTGGCTACCTGGGAGCAGGGGTGACAGGGACAGAGGTGTGGTGAGAATGCGGGATGTCTGCCGAGCTCTCTCTCACTCCCCTGCTATCTTCTCCCTGGATGCCAGGGCTCGCTCGCCAGAGAAGCCCCCATGCTCAGGTGCCAGGTGCCTGTAAGGAGCCCACCCCACACCTGCGCGGCCTCTTCCAGGTGAGCCAGGCTGCAGCCTCCGGGACCACGGAGGCTGGTTGGGCTCTCCGTGGGTTTGTGCAGGAGCCGGTCTGCAAGGCCAGCCGGGAGAGAATGCGCTGCCCACCCAGCTTCCATGTGGTGTGCTGGGCGGCCCAGAGGCCCATGCTGCACCCCAGGCCATCTGCACCCATGCTGCTGTCCAGCTGTGCTCACCGCATCTCTGCATGGGGACTCGGGCACCATGACTCAGGTGGATGGGGGAGTGCAGGGGGCCGAGGGCCGAGGTGCTGCCAAGGGCCCAGAGGTCAGCTGGGACCTGCCCTTCCATGCCAGACGCTCGCACTTCAATCGCAGGCCAGGTCTAGGGACCGCGCTGTGCATGAATTTCATGCATTGGGCCTCTAGTAAGAATATACTATTCATCATTCCCAAAGTTAATTATGAGCTCACTTGAGGATCACCAAACAGAATTCAGTTTGAAGTTTTTCACTTTTTCATGTTATCTTTCTTTTTCAAAAATATACTATGCTTGCCACTGTTGGATCAGATATCCTCTATTTCAACCCTTACATTGACTATTATATTTTCTTCTTCTCTGGCATTATTTTTGTTCTTCAGGTAAATCCTTTTGAGTCTTTGCTGTGTTAAAAATTTTACTAAGTTCTACAGTAGCTCAGCTTTATTAATTTAGACTTTGGCAAATTAGGTTGGCGTAAGTGTATCTATATATTACCTACAGAGTACTTCCTTTTGATTATCCATAATGTAAATTTAAAGGCATTTTTGTTGTAACTTTATAATTTTTATAGTTGCTGATTTTTTTTATCTTAATTAAACTTTTGTTTAACCATTTTACTTCCGCCTGGTTAAAGAATACAAATCATGTTTATAATTTACAACTTTAAGAAATTAATATTTTCTCTTGATTAACATGTTAGTTGAAAATATTTTATCTGTGGAATGGTATGTACTTAATACAATAAAATCTCCTTATGTTATCTGTTTCATACTAATGGGCATGACTGAATCCATTTATCTGGCTTTGTTTAAGGCTCATCACCATGTCACCCATGTGTGGAAAGGGAATAAATAGTAGTGAATATGTATGATTTACATTTCCCCATCCTTTCCACTTTCGTGTTTTATATAACTTTCTTTAGAGATCCACAGTAAATATGATATTTGAATATTTATGTTTGCATAAGTAATTATATTAATATTATAAGTTTTACTAAAAATATATATTTTCTAAATATAGTAGAAATTACATAATATTCCTAAATATAAAATAAATATATTTGTAAAATATATGATATAACTTAGACTTAAATGATGTCATCTTGAAAAATTTTTTAAAGGCAGGGTTGTTCTATAATAGCATTTCCTTCTGCTCATTTCCTCTAGATTCTTAATAGTACTCATAATAAAATACCAATAATGTAAAAACAAATACAAAGCATATTGATTTTTACTTTTTTTACTTTGAGTTTCCCAAAATATGATGGATGACTTTTAGCAGAATTCCTATTTTATTAGCAGAATTTTTATCCATACAGTTGTAAATTAAGAAATATTTAAGTCTCCTCTGCCCAAAAATATCTTAACTACACAATTTGTAATTCTTTCAAAATGTTTTTGGTCATTCTCTGCTATCACTTTCAGATATGATTAACAAAAGTATCCTATATAATAAAGAGGTAATATGCAAATTAACCCTCATGCCCTCACAAGATGGCTGCCTACGACCAGGCCAGCAGGGGGGTTAGTGAGGGACAACCAAATGACTGAACAGCAGACTGCATGGGGTGACCAGGCCAGTGGGGGGGGGGCAGTTGGGAGGGACCAGGCCAGCAGGGGGGCAGTTGGGGGCGACCAGACCAGAAGAGGGGGCAGTTGGGGGCGACCAGGCTGGCAGGGGGGCAGTTAGAGGCAATCAGGTCGGCAGAGGAGGGCAGTTGGGGGCAACCAAGTCAGCAGGGGGGCAGTAAGGGGTGACCAGGCAGGTGGGGGAGACAGGAGCAACCAGGCCAGTAGGGAGGGGGCAGTTGGGGGTGACCTGGCTGGCTGTGGGGGGCAGTTAGGGGTGACCAGGCCAGCAGGGGGGGGCAGTTAGGGGTGACCAGGCAGGCAGGCAGGTGAGCAATTAGGAGCCAGCAGTCCAGGATTGTGAGAGGGATTTCTGACTGCTGGTTTAGGCCTGATACCCGGGATTGGGCCTAAACCAGCAGTCGGCCATCCCTCGAGGGTCCCAGATTGGAGAGGGTGCAGGCTGGGGTGAGGGGACACCCCCCCATGCATGAATTTCTTGCACCGGGCCTCTAGTTTTATATATTAAATCAAAATTTACTCTATAGTTTTTCTAATTCTAAACATTTAGAATAACAGAGTAAAATAACTCTAGGATACTCTGATACAAGAGCTACATAACTGAGAAGCCTAGGAAATGTTGCTGGACTAGTTAAATTGATAACAAAGTGAAAAGTAATAGTTCCTAAAATATAAAAAATTTAACTCAATTTTGTCATTAATTGGATTCAGCAATTTCTGGTAACAATGATTAAGCAACAAATCAAGAAAACCTGAATTTTGCTTCATCATTTTATTTTCTGGACCTTTGTTTAAAAATATATTGAGGTGTGTTTTGTTTTTTTTATGACTGTTGATAAATGTGGCTGCATTGAGCTTATAACAGAAGATCAATGTTTTAAAACTTGCGACAGTATAGGTTTATATTGATTAATGTAGCTAAGTCAAAATGAGAGATTTTTGTAACAGCTTTCTTAGAAAGGCTACTCTCCACTAATGGCAACCTATCCATGTTAGCTTTCCACTGATAAATCAGCTTGAAAACTGGATGTCAATTTTTTTTTCACTGTGGGAGTGATTTTTTTCCATGCCCTTTAACCTTTTCTGATATATTAGATTGGTTTATAAGACTAAGTTCTGTCTTACTGAAAGCAGTTGTCAAATTGACATTTGGATAGATTTTCAAATGATTGTAACACCTAATTTTATGTAAGTATATATAATAAACACATGTGTAATCATCTATGATCTATCTACCTAACTACAAGGATTTTTTTTTTTTGAGAAAATTTTAGTTGTACATTCTAAAATTTTAAATTGTTCTGTTTGAGGATTAGAAGTTTAAAGGTCAGATCCTCAACTGGAAGATTAGGAAATGTGCTTCCAGAAGTACTTTAGTTTTCACTGAGTGGGGACAGTGATTGTTTTTCCCTTGTGAATCTTCTCCCCCTCCTTTTTATTTTCCTTTTTATTTTCTTGAAAAATACTAATGGCCTAATTAATGAATTAATGGCAACTCTCCTATGTTGTTATGTGGTAACTGGGTATGTATTAGTAAGAAAAAAAAACAAACAAAACCTGACAGTACTTTATTTCTAAGGAAACCAGTATTGATGACTGGAAATAACACTAGGAAAGATTTTATTAACAGCACAAAAAAACAGGCTTAATTTGGATTTAATGGGGTATACTTCAGTGACAGCTGACAGTGTCATACTTCCACACCTTTATAGCTGACTTTAAGTTAGCCTGAGAAGGTATTGACTGTGAAGTTTCTGTTGTATAATTACTTTTTGCTAAGGAAAAAAATAAAAAAACATGGTTTATTGATCTAGAAAGAAGCATTTGAGTAGCAGTTTCCCTTGGCTAACAGTGAGTGTCATCTTTCAGCCATGATAAATGGTAACTTTCTGGCTCAGCATAATTGCTTTGTGGTGAAATGAACCTCCTATACCCTTCTCCTTTTCCCATCAAGGAGATACAGTAATCACCTTTATCTGAAAGCCATGATTTACTGAACTAATCATGCTTTAATACAGGAAAATCTTTTCCCTCCAGAGTATGTCCAGTTTTTGCTAACTGAAACAAAAATGCATTATGAAACTATGGGATTTGTAATATTTTTAGAATCTACAAGTATACATTTTTAAATAACCTATTGATTATTTATGACATATGCTTTCCCCTCCATTTCTGGTCTATTAGGTAGCCTTTGATCTTATGTTGAAGGTAAATTAAAAAAATAAATAGAGATGACAAATTTTATATACTTATTTTGACAATTGGAAGAACCATTAAATAAAAAAAATCGTTTTTCCGAAATTTATGACATTTGGCAAATATAAAAATTTAGTTTATTTAGTTAAAATATGTTTTGGAAATGCTTCTCTGTATATAACATTTTTAAAGAGTATTAAACAACATTTTTATTGTTTAGATTTTTTTCCTATGGTTCTTACCTCCATTAAGAGCAAACAAGATACCTTGAATGTGAAAACCATATGTTCTCTACCAATTCTGAAAAACGGAGATAATTTGTATTATTTGTTAGCTTTCTGACAAAAATGTTTAATGTGTTATCAGTTTTCCTTTTCAGCCTATGTTATATTTTGTTGAAAATAGATCTCTATTTACTTGCCAATACTTTAATATTGCCCCTGGGTAATGACTTTTAGTTAAGTAATGTTATTTAAAAAATATCTGGCAGCCATTTTAGATCATTTTAATACTGCTGTGAAGGGTTTGGATAAAGGTCATTTTCAATGATTGTGCTTGTTAAATAAATTTGAAAGGTTTCACAAAGGGAATCTTGCTTTTCAGTGTGCTGTCAAAAATTTCCTCTTAGCACTTCTGGGAATACAAAGTAAAAATGTAGTTTTTTCTGCCTGAAAGGCAATATATTTTATATTTTCCTTTTCTTTATTTATTTTCTTCTCATAATTCTGTTTATTCTCACAACTGAGCACAAAGATTTCATTTTGTCAGAAATTAGATCCATCACTTTTGACAGCTTGTGAAAACCCCTACACACTAGTA
This sequence comes from Myotis lucifugus, assembly GCF_000147115.1. Lineage (NCBI taxonomy): Eukaryota > Metazoa > Chordata > Mammalia > Chiroptera > Vespertilionidae > Myotis > Myotis lucifugus. Next base: position 19,114,311 of record NW_005871055.1, read on the forward strand.
TTTCTCCAAACATTTTGAAAGCATAGGTTTTTTGCTATAACTTATTAAAAAGCATTGCTTTTTTCCCCAAGCAATTCCCCTTCTAGTGTAACCTTGGTTCACAGTTTGCTCCCACTCTGACCACAGCTGGCCTTTGCTGTTCACAGTTGAAAAGTGAAATCAATGCTTGGCCTAACAAAATGCAGATGAAAGCCATTCTGATCATATATAGTCATTTCCTGTAACTTTATCAGCCTTCAGTTACTTATGTGATCTCTGAAAATCATGGTTTACTCAAGTAAACCTAGTCTTAACTTCTGTGTTGAGATGTGTTGTCTTCAAGGAAAATAATACGTTTTTAAAGCCATAGGCATTATAAATAGCTAGCTCACCATTATAGTTTGCTAAAACAATTATTGCTTTTGTTCCCTGAAGGAAATATTACATCTCTAACCAAATAATTTATCATTTAATTCTAGAAACTTATACTCTAAGCAAAAATGTATACTCTAAAGAAGCTCCTTTATTCTTATTGCTAACACAATTTAAGATTCTGAAACAAAGAATGCTAAAATGCCTCAATCCAAATTATCATTGATCTGATATTTTTCTTAAATATTTATTTGAACAAGATTGGAAGGAAAGCCGTAATGTTGTAGCTGAATACTTCAGAGGTTACAGAACTACAATGACTTTGATAAAAAACAGCCTTTTCTCCTTCCTATTTTAAATTGTTCCTACTTTGATTATAAGCATTTATTATAATTATCAAGAGATTAGGCTGTTGTTACAGAGTCCTTGTAATGGAACCATTTACAAGGAATATAATGGCAGTTTATTGGATTCTGAAAAAGAAAACAGCACAGATAAAGTGGTTCTTTCTGCTAAATGGTTAGACTGCTAGCTAAATATACCACTAATATTATTATTCTGTCTTACTTCATTTGCTTTAGTAGGTTTTGTGACTAAGGGCACAATTTTTCCTAGTAAATAACCTGTCTTCTTATTTTATCTATGGCTTATGTCTTTTGTGGGGTTCCTGCATACATAAATGTGTGTTTGTTTTCTGCAAAAAGGACCAATAAGTAGCCCTCAATACTCTTAGATATATACTCTTTGTTTTAGAATTTACATTTATACAATACTTTTCCTATTATAGCTTTTTAATATTACCTTGTATTTTGATTTTTTAAACTTATTGGCATATAAGATAAATCCATTTGTATATGACTTCTGAGTCACATGTTCTTATTTTTCTAGTTGCAGTAAAATAGTCCTAGTGAAATAAATATCCAGGAAGTTAGCCGCCTTCAGACCTATTCAGTGCTAATATATTTTCTCCCAGAATCAATACAGTTGGCACTCAGGGTAAATGTATTTTGGCTCTTTCCTGATTCCTCAAAGGTAAAATATGATCCTTAACAGTGCTCTTGTGTGTGTGTGTGTGTTTTGAGACTTTTATCCATTTTCAGACACAAAAAAAATGAAACACACAATATTTTGAAAGATACTAAATTCTATAAAGTAGATTTTTCGGTCCTTTCCCAGACTAGCAACTAATGGAATTTCAATGTTTGTTAAAATACTAGCATAAACAAACAACTGGGGAATCCATGCCTGCAGATTAGGCACTAACTGCTAACTTATCAGAAGTCCCAGGAAGGGTAGAAGACTAAAGTTCAGAAAAATTGGTTCTTGTGAAGTGGGGGACTGCTGTGGGAAGGCAGTGCTATTTTAGAACTTATAAACATGCTGCTAGGTATCCTAAGCATATCTTTAGAAAATTATTTTGCTTTTTATCAAACTAGCAAAGAAGTACCACTTTTTAAATCTCAGATTTTAGATCTTTGAAGAATTTTAAATCATATTATCTCTACATTTTTATATCCCATGTTATCAATGTTCATATTGCTGTTTTGTTAATATTGTTGCTATATATTATAGCATGGAGTAGGAGCAATGGTTTCATTCCTAAAACTTACCTGAAAATGCTTAAATTATTTGTCATCTACCATAAGAAAGCTTTACGTGTAGCTTGAAGGTTTCTAGAAATAATAACTAAGTGTAAGGGTGTGTCTAACTTTTTCTTCATTACTGAGTTTTATGTATGTTGTATATATTTGAGAATTTGAAATTGCAATTGTATGCCAGTTAACATAGGTGTAAAAAGAGTGTTAAAAAAAAGGAGAGGCATAATTTAGAAAGACTTTTTGAATAATGAGGATAATTTAAAATGCATAAATTCATTATAAATTCTACAAATTTACCCTGTTTTATTATTTAGCTCCATTATCAATTTAATACTAATCTTTGCTTATAAGAATATTAGAGGCCCAATGCACAAAATTTGTTCATGGGTAGGGTCCCTAGGCCTGGCCGGCGATCAGGGCCGATCTGTGGGGCGACTGTCAGGGTGATCGGGGGGGCCCCCACTGGCACCAATCTTGGCCAGCCTGGCACCACCCACTCAATGGACCCACTCCCCGCCACCTTGGCTGGCCTGGGGCCTGTGGGCTGGGGACAGCTCCTGCATTGAACGTCTGCCCCCTAGTGGTCAGTGTGCATCATAGCGACTGGTCCTTCCACCAGTCGTTCCTCCGTTCGGTCAATTTGCATATTAGGCTTTTATTATATAGGATGATATATGTATGTGTATGTATGCTAAAAGTTTTACATACGTTTATATTGATAAATAAGAATTGTAGGTGCATAGTGTACATATACAGAATTGTGAAAATGTGGAAAATGAAGGGATTTCAAGAGGGATATTTCTGTTTTCCCCATAATTCTTGAAAACTACACTTGAAATATTCAGAAGAGTGAAATCAAGAAATGTAAGCCCTAGCCCCCCAGTAGCTCAGTTGGTTAGAGCTTTGTTCTGATAAGCCAAGGTTGCAGTTTCAATCCCCAGTCAATCAACCAATAAATGCATAAATAAATGGAACAACAAATCTCTCTCTCTCTCTCTCTCTCTCTCTCTCTCTCTCTCTCTCTCTCTCTCCCTTCCTCTCTCTAAAATCAATAAATAAAGATTAAAAACAAAATAAATTTTCACATATTAGTTTAAGAGTTTATTGTCAGTGCTTGTTAAATTTGTCCATCAGGAAGTAGGTTCTTACTAAATCTTCTTCAGGTAAAATCACTTATGTTAATTTGGTAAATTAATTTTCTCTGCAACTGAATTTAGTTTTTCCTCAGATCTCAAATATGCATATAACATATAATGCCACTTTTGTTAATATGACTCTAGTCAATGTTGATGCTAGAATCTGTACAGTGGCAGTCCTTTTGGTAAAGAGTCAACACACACCCTGTTTCGCCTAGATTTTGTATAACAAATCACTAAAAGTAAACTTTTCTATAAAACCTTATTTATATTTTATATGCAATATTTTTGTTAATCTTATTTAGAGAAACTTTAGCAGTCTAATATGATTATGATGTCGTCACCAATGAAAATGAGAGCACACAAAAGTTTTTGTATTTATTTGCTAGGACCAGAATATGGCAACTGACTAATATTATTGGAAAATAAAATAAATTAATGAAACTTTGCATTCACTTAAGCATTATTGTAAACTGGGAATAAGCATTTCACTACTAGAATTTGTTACAGGTCTCTAATCCTTTTAAAAGTTCTAAAAAACAGCCCTGGCCGGTGTGGCTCAGTTGGTTGAGCATGTTCTACTGCACTGAGTGATTGTAGGTTACATTACTGGTGCCCTGGGTTGCAGGCTTGATCTCCAGTAGGGGGCATGTGGGAGGTGGCTGATAGATGTTTCTCTCATCTTTGTCTCTCTCTCTCTCTCTCTCTCTCTCTCTCTCTCTCTCTCTCTTCCTCTCTGGGAGGGTGGGTGGAAGGGAGATAATCAACCAAAGACTTTGTATGCATAAATGCATAACCCATGGACACAGACAATAGGGTGTTGGAGGCCTGAGGTGGGGGAGGGGGAGGTAGGGCAGGCTGGAAGGGGTTAATAGGGGAAAAAAGGGAGACATATGTAATACTTTCAACAATAAAGAATCCTATGTAATAAAGAGCTAATACACTAATTAGACCAGAAGGCGGAATGACCTTCTGAATGACCAGTGGGCAGGGGGCAGGGCCGTAGGGCCACGAGGCAGCCAGGATTGTGAGGGCTGGACAGTCAGGGCTGCAAGGGCTGAGCCCCTTGCATGAATTTCGTGCATCAGGCCTCTAGTCCTATATAAAAAAAGCCTAATATGCTAAGTGTCTGACCATTTGTTCAACCATTTGACCAGTCGCTATAAAGCTCACTGACCACCAGGGGCAGACTCTCCAACCAGTAGGTTAGCTTGCTGCTGGGGTCTGGCCGATTGGGACTGGGCAAGATTGGCCAGACATGTCCTGGAGCCCTCCCACAGTCCTTCCCCAGCCAACCAACCTCCCAGAGTCCCTCCCCAGCTGGCCGGCCCTGATTAGCCCTGATCGGGACTGGATGAGAAGGGCCGGACACACCCTGGAGCCCTCCCTGGCCCCAATCATGCACCAGTGGGGTCCCTTGGCCTGGCCTGCACCCTCTCACAATCTGGGACCCCTTGGGGGATGTCAGAGAGCCAGTTTTGACCCAAAACCCACAGGCCAGGCTGAATCCATACACCAGGCCTCTAGTTATTAAATAAATAACGTATTTAAATAAATAAATAAATGTTCTGAAAATCATAAATTCTTTTCATGTGCTTGTGGAAAACATAGCTAATAACAAAACTTAACTTAAACCAATATGTGGCTATTTGTTGTCTTTACTTATCCCACTTAGTGTGATACATTGTTTGCAGAAATATTAATTTATTTAATTGTGAATTACCCCAATTCTACTGTGAGTCACACATAATACAAAATATCTGCACCATACTGCTTTTCTAACATCTGAAAAAATTATTGTTTGAAGCATGTTCCATCCTAAGGGTTTTAGATAAGAACCATACTAACAATGAAGAAAACAGATCAAGTTGCCAGGAGACCTGGAGAGATCAGAAGTGAATAAGATAAGTGTTTGGGTAGGTGGGACTTTCTTTTCCCTAGATGATTTAAAATTAAGGATGGTAATCTTGCCCAGAACCAAAGCTGTTTTGAGACACAGAAGATAAAGTAGAGTTAGCAGTATTCAGAAGGGAGGTCCAAATAAGGTACATTATCCTTGTAAATGACCTTCCAGGTTACCACTAGCTGAACATTCCATTGGAAATTATTTTCTGTTATAATTTTATCTGTTGGATCCTAGAGCTAACACACCTCTAGCCAGCTGGAATGTCTAGCTGAGTCCCATCCAGTAATTAAAATCCACCTTCTTTCTGAGGAGCTACTCTTTAAACATTACTAGACTAGCCCTACTGCCATGACTGATTTGTTTCAACTTGTCTTTAATCCATGTCCAATTTTCCTAAACCTGAAGAATAGTAATTGCAGTGGATAATGGAGCCCTGTTCAGTAGCTTAGAGAGTTAACCTGGAGCAGTAGTGGAAGCTTTCTCCCAAAACTCCTTTTTTGCACATAAGATTTTGAAAATTCTCCTTATAGCCTACTAAACTTAAAATTGAAGAGTTCACAATAAATTTTACTTTCATCCTAGCTGAAGTGAATTATAAATGCAATACTCCAAAATTAGGATAATTATGTGTTATAGAATAGTATAGTAAATGATAATCAGGTTTCATTATCAAACTTCTAAACTAATATCTTTTAATAAACTTTATTTTACATTTTTTGTTTGATAAAAGTTGAAATTCAAAGCATCATTGGAACACTGATTTATTTCAGAAATTTTTCTGATTATCATATTTAGGTCACTTAAATTTAGAGATGCTTTTTATTTAGTTAGCTTCAATTTTCAAGCATTTTTGGAAAATTCAAGTACTTCTGAAATACCCTTTTTCTTATTTGAAATCCTATATAATAAAGAGGTAATATGCAAATTGACTGTCACACCATCACAAGATGGAGGCACCCACAGTGGGGGTGGGGCCGGCTGCTCCACTCGCCTGCTGCCAGAGTCTCCTCAGCCCCGCTGGGGGCCTTGAATTCTCCTGCACTCCCCACTGACAGTTCGCCCAGGCTCCTCCAACGAGCTGCCCATCCCTCTCTTCCTCCCTCCCCCGAAGCTGAAGCCTGACTGTGGTGTCCAACAAATTGGAAGTTATAACTCATGTCGTTGAGAGTATCCTCCACTCCTCAGCCAGGGCCGGCTGCTTGGAGCGCCTGCCACCAGAATCCCCTCAGCCCCACTGTGGGCCTTGGGTCCTCCTGCACCCCCCACTGACTGAGACTCAAGCCAGCTGCAGATGGCGGCAGCCACTGCCCAGGGCCCGCCCGAGGCGCAGGCAAGCCTCAGATGGTGGCTGCCCAGCTGTCCAGGGCCGGCCTGAGGCTCAGGTAACCAGGGCCGTCTGAGGCTTGCGCTGCCAGCAGTGGCAGCAGCAGAGGTGTGATGGGGGTGTCGCCTTCCCCTGCTTGCCGGGTCGCCTCCTGCCCCTGAGGGCTCCTGGACTGTGAGAGGGGGCAGGCCGGGCTGAGGGACCCCCCCTCCAGTGCATGAATTTTCATGCACCGGGCCTCTAGTTTTTATATAAAACTACTACCAATGGTATACTGATTTGCAACAATGAAGTAACTGAAACACTGAGACAATTAGAAATATGATTTCGGTCTCTTTTTCCAAGTTAAAGGAAATTACACAAATACCTTGTTTAATCTTGAATTCTGCTTGCTTTTCATTTAGATCTGTTTTTGATTATGCACAGCAAACTTAGACTCAAGTTATGCTTCTATAAGAGAAGTCTCTCTAATGGGCTTATTTTTTCCTGTAGTTATTTGTTAAACAATGCAACTACTACATTTGCTGCCAGTTTTGTCTTAGAGACCACGAACCCATTGTAGGTATCCTATTATAATACTAGAGGCCTGATGCATGAAATTCGTGCAAGAGTAGGCCTTCTTTCCCCCAGCTGCCGGCACCAGCTTCCTTCTGGCACCCGGGACCCAGGCTTCCCTCACAGCCCCGGCTTCATCAGGAAGGTCGTCCAGTCTAATTAGCATATTATGCTTTTATTTTATAGATGCAACATTCAAGGTAACTAAGGCTTACCTTCCTGTTTGAACTATTTTACTTTGCAGTAACAGATATACTTTGAAAAGTAATTGAAAATTATGCAATTTAGCATAAGCATATTCCTCACAGTTAAGTAATTCTTTTTCTGTGTGATTTCTTACAATGATCAATTCTGAAGTCTTGTGGGGAAGAATTTTTAATTATAATTTCTAAAAATATATAAGCCTATTCACCACAATAGTAATTATTAAGATGAAAGAATAGTCTAACTCCTTTAAGTAGGATAATTACTGTATGGAATTAGATGTTTCACAAGTAATTTTACAATTTTCTTAATTAAGATTAAAGTAATTATTTTTGCCCTAAGATTGCTTTAAATTGAGAGTATAGCACTACTGGAAGTGAAAAAATTAGTGCTCATAAGCTCTAAAAAGCTTTGTATGCTATTGTCAAAAACAAACAAATAAAAAAAACTTTAAAAATAAAAAAGGTTGAGTCAGAAGAATACTTGGTTAAAGATGCAAAGACAATGAGTGAAAATTCAATTCAACGTTTACTAATCACATGGGTAACAGAGAGCTCATTGAATAAACGTTTTGGGTTTTTTTTTGAAACTTTCTTTTTCTTCTCCAGCCCTGCCTTAGTTGTTCATTAGTTGTTCATAATGTTGGAGCCACTTTTTTAAAAAGACCATTAATAAAGTGAGAAAGTATAACAATTTCTTCCTTAAACTGTTTCACCATTAAAACCTTTCTATTACTCCAACCGCATCTTTTCTGGAGGGTCATACCTGGTAAACTCTTACAGGAAAACAGCAGGTGCTGCTCTAGTGAGATGGCTCCTCCTCCTCCTATAGAACAGACTCTGCTGCTCTGTCTGGATACTCAACTTATAATTTTGTTCTACTTGTAGTTGAGATTCAGAATTTATAAACATTGTAAATAAATATATTGTGAGAAAAAAATTGAGCCAATTTCCTGTACCACAGACTTAAAATTGCTGCTCTTGTGTGTTACAGTAACATACAGAACCTAACCAGATGCTTATTTTTTTTATTTATCATTTTCACCTTGCAAACTATCCTTTGAAGACTATAAAGCCTCTTTTTTTCTTACAGTACCAGAAAACCAGATATAGGGAGTGCGGCATCCAAGATGCAAATGGAGTCAACAAAATATTTTTTGTCCTCAGAAAACTGCTTTCCCTAAAGAAAAGAAAATGAAGAGAAAATTAAATAATCAAATAAACTTTCCATCATTCTTATCAGGAAACTAACCCCCCCCCCCCACACACACACTACATTTTAAAAAAAGTAATATAAGTTCTCCAATATGATTAATTATTTTAACATCAGAATAAAGATTTTTACTTGATTTTATATGCTCTTTATCAAATAGGCTTCCATCAACCTCCAAATGTACAGTATAAATATGCCCCTCTTTAAAATTAATGTATAACATTAACATGGTTTTTCAAAACTCATTGTGGAATAAACTTAGAGTTTTCTTTTGTAGAATATTTTTTTATTTTCCAGTTATGTGACTAAGATTATATTATCATACTTTAACCAAATTATATTACCTTTTCCTTTATCTGATTAAAAAAAAAAAGTAGCCCAGCAGGCGTGGGTCAGTGGTTGAGCGTCAACCTAGAAACCAGATGGTTTCAAATTGATGCCCGCCAGGGCATAGGCCTGGGTTGCGGGCTCAATCCCCAGTGTGGGATGAGCAGGAGGCAACTGATCAATGATACTCTCTCATCATTGATGTTTCTATCTCTCTCTCCCTCTACTTTCCTCTCTGAAATCAATAAAAATATATTAATTTGAAAAAAAAGTAAATTAGGAGCAAAAGTGATACAAAGAAGTACAATAGATTGTCACTGCATGACATAATTTAGGGAAAAAGGAAGGCAGACACTACAAATGGAGTCATGTAGAGAGCAGCAATGTAAGCAAAAAGTTAGATTGTGTCCCTGCCAGGTGGCTCACCATACATCAAAAAGGTTGCAGGTTTGATTCCCTATACAGGAGACAACAGTTCGATGTTTCGCTTTCACATGGATATTTCGTTCTCTCTCTCTTCTTTCCTCCCTCTCTAAAATTAATAAAACATATCTTCAGGTGAGGATTTTTTAAAAAGGTCATAACTCAGGTCAAAATAAAAAACCCATATGGTAAACAAAATTTTTGACAAAATGTGTACTTTCCTACTCACTTTCTTTTTAATTTATTTAGCTGTTTGATTTGGTTGCTAACAAAACTTTTCTCATTATTAAGTATAGTTTGTGTGATCTAACCTACACTTTTATACTATTCACTGATTGTTTTTATCAAAAGTTTCATTATAGTTAATTGGGAACCTTGTTCAGTTAATGTACATTCATCAGTCACTATCTCCGTCTACTGTGAATCCAAAATGTTTCAGAGAGTTTAGCAAGAAACATGATTCATAAGCCCCACTGATATACATGGCAACAAATAATGTATCCAAAAAGTTGGGATGCATATCCAGCACAGTGTTTGGAATCCTGATTATAGAATCCTATCTTTCCTTGCACATTCAGTAATCATGTGGAAAGAAAACTAGCCTGGCTTAAAAAATATTGGGCTGAATACTAAGATTTGGTTTTGTGAACTATGATGTTACCATGTTAGAATGTGAGAATACACTTTTCAAAGACAGGAAAGATGCACTTTTTTTTTTTCAGGAGCTTCTCCAATCAGTTTTTAATTTAAAGATCAGATTTGATACATAGCCTCAGGTTAGAGAGAATATTAGAGAGTGAGAGGAAGAGGACCTTGGGAGAAGTGCCCAGCAATACATAGGAAAGAGGCAGAACAGTGTTAATGGCTTAAAACATATTTTAAATGTTTAAATGTATAGGTATTGACATAGTATGGGTGAATGCATGTACACACACGCACACACACACACACACACACAATAGTGAAGTAATATATATCAACTAGAGGCCTGGTGCATGAAATTTGTGCATGGATAGAGTCCCTAGGCCTGGCCGGCAATCAGGGCCGATCTGTGGGGCGACTGGGAGGGCGATAGGGGGGGCCCCCACTCACACCTGCCTTGGCTGGCCTGGCACCACCTGCTTGCCGGCTCCAACCCCCCCCCCCCCCACCACCACCACTGTGGTCAGGGACTTCGGGCTGGGGGAAGCTCCTGCGTTTAGCGTCTGCCCCTGGGGGTCAGTGTGCGTCATAGTGACTGAACGTTCTGCCGTTCAGTCGATTTGCATATTAGGGTTTTATATAGATAGACTAGAGGCCCGGTGCACAAAAATTTGTGCACTCGGGGGGGAGGAGGGGGCCCCCCCAGCCCAGCCTGTGCCCTCTCGCAGTCTGGGACCCCTCGGGAGATAACAACCTGCTGGCTTAGGCCTGCTCCCAGGTGGCAGAGGGCACGCCCAATCCCTAGGTGCAGTCCCTGGTCAGGCTCAGAGCAGGGCCGATTGGGGAGTTGGGGCACCGCCCCCTGTCATGCACAGAGCAGGGCGGATCAGGAGGTTGCGATGCCACCCTCAGTCACGCACAGGGTAGGGCCAATTGGGGAGTTGGGGCACCACCCCCGGTCACACTCAAGGCAGGGTCGATGGGGAGGTTGCGGTGCCACCCCCTGTCACGCACAGAGCAGGGCCGATCAGGGGGTTGGGACGCTGCCCCCTGTCACTCACAGAGCAGGGCCAATCAGGGGGTTGGGGCATTGCCCCCTGTCACACACAGAGCAGGGCCCATCAGGGGGTTGGGGCGCTCCCCCCTGTCACTCACAGAGCAGGGCCCATCAGGGGGGTTGGGGCTCCGTACCCTGTCACACACAGAGCAGGGCCCATCAGGGGGTTGAGGAGCTCCCCCCTGTCATGCACAGAGCAGGGCCGATCAGGGGGTTGAGGGGCCCCCCCTGTCACTCACAGAGTAGGGCTGATAGGGGACTTGGGGCACTCGCCCCCTGTCACACACAGAGCAGGGCGGATCAGGGGGTTGGGGGCACCGCCACTGTCACACTCAAGGCAGGGCCGATGGAGAGGTTATTGCTCTACCCTGTCACACACAGAGCAGAGCCCGTAGGAGAGAGGAGTGGGTTGGGGGCGCTGCACCCTGTCACACACAGAACAGGGCCGATTAGGGGGTTGGTGCGCCGCACCCTGTCAAACACAGAGCCGCAGGGCGATCAGGGGATTGGGGAGCTCCCCCCTATCAGGCACAGAGCAGGGCTGATCAGGAGGTTGTGGCCCCGCCCCCTGTCACACACAGAGCCACAGGGCGATCAGGGGGTTGGGGAGCTCCCCCCTGTCACACACAGAGCTGCAGGGCGATCAGGGCATTGGGGAGCTCCCCCCTATCAGGCACAGAGCAGGGCTGATCAGGGGGTTGGGGCGCCTTCCCCTGTCACAAACAGAGCAGGGCGGATAGGGAGGTTGTGGCCCCGCCCCCTGTCACTCACAGAGCTGCAGGGCGATCAGGGGGTTTGGGCGCTGCCCCCTGTCATGCTGACCCCGGTGCCGGGAGCTTCGCTGCTCCACTGATCCCGGTGCTGGGAGGCATATTACCCTTTTACTATATAGAATAGAGGCCTGGTGCATGGTTGGGGGCCGGGTGGTTTGCCCTGAAGCGTGTCCTGGATCAGGGTGGGGGTCCCCACTGGGGTGCCTGGCCAGTCTGGGTGAGGGGCTGAGGGCTGTTTTCTGGAAGCGGGTGACTGAAGCTCCCAACCGCTCCTTTTTTTCTTTTTTCTTTTTATTCTGGGCCAGCTTTAGCTCTGAGGCCTCGCTGCTGAAAACATCGATACAATGTTGCGGTCCGGCTGGCTGTAGCTCGGCTGAATGAAAGCTGGTTTCTGGGGTTTTGTTTAGCTTCTTATTTGCAACATAGTACATAGTTGCTTAGAGTTGCAGCTGAGAGGCCGGCAGCGGCAGACGGGGAACGTTGGAGTTCGCAGTCACTGGAGCAAGCAAGCCTCCCTGCTCGCTTCAGTGCATGGCTGCTGGCCGCCATCTTGGCTGACAGTTAATTTGCATAAGGATATGCTGATTAGCCAATGGGAAGGGTAGTGGTCGTATGCTAATTACCATGTTTCTCTTTTATTAGTGTAGATAAGAACCAAGTAGGACACAAGACATGTTAAAGGCAGGCTGATGATTCTTCTTATAAAGGAGATCTAAGAGTGCCAATAAATACAGAATTTGTTTTGTCAATATATCTTATAATCATATGTCATTAAATAGTCACATCTGTGTACTCTGCAGAAAATTGGTCCCACCATTTTGTTACTGTATCTCATCTCTTTCCTTAACACAAAATACTTTTAATTGTTCTGTAAACACACTCTATTTGCAAAATAGCCTTCATATGACAGAGCCAAATGGCCAAAGAACATGCAGATAATTCCAACTTGTGGATTTAGAGAGTTGTTGTTTTTTAAAAATATATTTGTATTGATTTCAGAGAGGAAGGGAGAGGGAGGGGGAGATAGAAACGTCTATGATGAGAGAATCATTGATTGGCTGCCTCCTGCACACCCCTACTGGCGATCTAGCCTACAACCCAGGCATGTGCCCTTGACCGGAATCAAACCTGGGACCCTTCAGTCCACAGGCCGATGCTCTATCTACTGAGCCAAACCAGCTAGGGCTAAAAAGTTTCAATATGCAGTTAACAGAGAGCAGTCATAAGTGGCAGCAGGACACACATGATCCCTGCCCTGCTCACCCCCATACCACCCATTTTATGTCCTAAGACATGGAACTATGTATTCTGAAAGGAATTCAGGGGTGATCAATGGGAACAAAGAGACAGATGCTGGGGCAAATTAAAATATTTGTCTTCAGTCAGTCTGATTTCGTAGTAGCCTTTATCTTTAAAGAAAGCAATCAAGACTTTATAGGGTGGTCTTATGTAGTACACTGCTGGTGGGAAGCAGAATAGTGCAGCCACTATAGAAAAAAGTATGGAGTTTCCTCAAAAAATAAAAAATGGAATATGCAACCCTAGGTTCATAGTTGCACAACTTACAATAGCTCAGATCTGGAAACAGCCCAAGTGGCCATCAGATGAGTGGATAAAAAAGCTGTGGTATATTTTCACCATGGCTATGCAGCTGTAAAGAGAAGGCTCTCTTGCCCTTTGAGACAGCATGGAGGGACCTGGAGAGTATTATGCTAAATGAAATAAGCCAGTCAAAGAAAGACAAGTATCACATGTTCTCACTCATCTGTGGAATCTAATGAACAAAATAAACTGACTGATGCACACAATAGACCCAGATACTTAGAAGCATGGAACAGATTGAAGAATTTCAGAAGGAAGGCAGGGGTGGGGTGGGGGGGCGAGATTAACCAAGGAAGTTATATGTATACTAAAGGTCTGGTGCATAAAATTCATGCACAGGGGAGGGGGGGGGTGTGGGTGTCCCTCAGCCCGACCTGAACCCTCTCCAATCTGGGACCTCTCGGGGGATGTCTGACTGCCCGTTTAGGGCCTGATCCTGGGGATTGGGCCTAAACGGGCAGTCGGACATCCCTCTCACAATCCGGGACCACTGGGTCCAAACCGCTCACCTGCTGCATGCCTGATTTCCCCTAACCACTTCTGCTCCCTAACTGCTCCCTGCTGGCCCGATCGAACCCTAA
>NW_005871055.1:19131415-19136228 GCF_000147115.1 Myotis lucifugus
CTGGGGATCAAGCCCACAACCCGGGCATGTGGCCTGACCTTGGAATCAAACTGTGACTTCCTGGTTCATAGGTCGATGCTAAACCACCGAGTCACACTGGCCGGGCTCAATTCTAATTTATAAATTCATTCCAAGGACATATACAGCTTGAAAAGCTTTGGAAGTAGTTTCAAAAAAACTAGGTTTTAAGTAACAAGAAAACTGTTATAGAAGAAAGTTTAAATTAAAAGAAAAAATTGTTTTGATTTATTCAAGAGTGGGAACATCCTCCATGAAAATGTGTACCTTGACTGTGGATGGCTGGGTGGCCTTATCACACCTTAGGAATTCAAATGCTTTTTACAATGAAAAGGAAGAGAGTTTCATCTCATTTCTCTACCAGGGTAGATGTCTGTCAATAGAAGGTGGACATCAATAAAAGGAGGGGCTTGCACAATCAATCCAGAAAGTCAGCAATCTATGAATAATCCAGAACCGAGTATTTATCTCCTCTGCCACACACCCTCCCTCCCAGCCAGTGAGCAAGATAATTACTCTCAAGTCAAGCTAAGTGCCCCCCAGTCACAGTGGCCCAATGCTGACATACAAAGCATACAAATAATTCTCACTCTGGCATAAAAGTGACAACTTTCTTGGAAGAAAAGCAGATACTGTAAATTTCTCAAAGTCTTCCTGAAACATTTTTTAAAGTAATTTTTATTTCTTTAGAAAAAATGCCATGGGAAGCCATCTGTAATAAAATGCCCATTCTATAAAATAATTCATCTATACTAATAAAAGAGTAATATGCTAATTAGACTGGGAGACCTTCCAGATGTTCTTCTGGACAAAGCCATGGTGGCGGGGCCGAGGTAGAGGCGGTTAGAGGCCAAGAGGGGAGGGCAGTTGTGGGTGATCAGGCTCGTGGGGGGCAGGGCCGTTGGGGGTAAGCAGACCAGCAGGGGGCCAGTTGGGGACAAGCAGGCCATCAGTGGGGGTCAGTTAAAGGTGATCAGGACAGCGGGGGCGGGGCAGTTTGGAGTGATCACGCCAGCAAGGGGACAGTTGGGGATGAGCAGGCCAGTGGGGAGGGAAGGTAGGGGCGAGCAGGCCAGCAGGGGAGACAGTTTGGGGTGATCAGGCTGGCGGGGGGGGGGCAGTTGGGAGCAAGCAGACCGGCAGGCAGAGTGGTTAGAGGCAATCAGGCAGGCAGGCAGGCAGGCAGGTGAGTGGTTAGGAGCCAGCAGTCCTGGATTGCGAGAGGGATGTCCGACTGCCGGTTTAGGCCCGATCCCTGTAAACTGGCAGTAGGACATCCTTCGAGGGGTCCCAAATTGGAGAGGGTGCAGGCCAGGCTGAGGAACATACCCTCCCCCATGCACGAATTTCATGCACCAGGCCACTAGTAAATAAATAAAATGGAGCCAGCTTTATATGCACCTTAATTGTTAATTTTATTATTTACATTATGAAATAGACTGAAGGCTGCACAAAGGCAAGAATCATGTTAGTTATTCATCCATGCATGCTTAGTATTTAGCCTATGGCCTGGCTCATAGTAGGTATTCAATAAATATTTGGTGAATAAATGAATGAAATACACAATACACATGCAGTACTCTACATACCTCATAGGTGTTTGTTTGTTTGTTTGTTTTTTCACTCAGAGTAATTTTAGACCTTGTTATAGAGAGGCAGTAAAACAGCCATGTTGGTGCTTTCAATGTAACATCCTCAAGAAAGTCTATTTTCTTGGTTGCTTTCTTTAAAGATCCAAGCAGTATAGTATGAGCTAGGAAATCAAGCTACCTGAGGACAAATATGTATTCTACCACCTACTGGTTGCTTAATCTTGGACTGATTGCTTCATCTCTCCTTGGCCTCCATTTCTTCATCTGTAAAAATGGTTTAATAACAGTATTTATCTCATAGCAAATTTATGCAAAATGAACCAATTACTACATGCTTAGAAAATAACTGTAACATAATAAGTTCACAGTTACTATTGACCCTTTATAAGTATTGTTATTCTAGTAACTTACTCAATTCTTGGGTTAGATTATACTACAGTTGAACATACCACCTTTAAATCTAAATGTTTCAATATGAGAAAGTTTATTTGTCACTCATGATACCTTTCCAGCATGGGTCTGCAGGAAAGTTCTGCTCATTGAAATCACTCAGGTATGCAAAATGCTGGAGACTCCTTATCAATGCATATTTTCTTGATTATTACAGTGGAAGGAAGTGAGCATTGGCTCTTAAAAATTTTGTCTGGAAGTGACTAACTTCTCACATTTTATTGGCTAAGGATAGTCATATAGGCATGCCTAATTTCAAAACAGATGGGGAAGTACAATCTATACCGTGTGTCCAGAGGAGAAGAGGATGACAGTTTTTAACTGTTAGTCTGTCAGTTTGTATTTGTATTTTTGTTTGCTCTTGGTAGGCTTAGAAGCCATCCTGTCCTCAATGATTACCACCAATTCTTTAGCCAAGTAGCTATTCAAGTTCTCACTGTATTTTGTATCTGTCTCTAGCAAAATATTTCTTTGTTTCTTGCACTCTTTTCTGTGTTCCATTGGATAGTTTTTGTTATCAAAAACAAGTTAACCACTTAATAGTGCAGTCATGCTTTACCATATAAATTCAGTTTCTCCCTTAGCTTATGAAGGTGATCCGTTCTAGGGAGGGGAAGGGCATTACTTTCAAGAAAATGGAGTGCATTTCTATGAATCTAAAATGTAATTTAAAGTAAGTTCATGGAGAAAAATTATGATTTCTTGAACTCTATATATGCTAAAATAACACCAAGTTTCATTTAATGAACACCATTACATCAATAGTAACATTATGATACAACTTACCTGGGAACCTTTTCTTTATTAATTATTGGCTGTTTACCTACTCTTTCCCAGCAATTATAGGCTGTACTTTTAAAACTACATTCATGAACAAAACACACATATGATCTCAATGTTTCTATAATTCAGTCATGAAAGGCAAAAACAAGGCTATAAAGACATGATAGATAGGTAGATAGATAGATAATGTACATATGTTATCCCATTCACCCTCCTAGTTGACATTATTAAAGGTAGTGTATGAGATTATAACAGCTACAAACTAGCAAATGCAAGCAGAACTTCCGTGCAGTTCGACTGCCTTTACATCTGTGGAGATGAGAGGCCAGTGGTGCATGTATTTGACTACCTGACTTCTCTCCAAGTGCAGGAAATCTAAATTAGCCCTCCTTTATGAAAAGAAGTGCTTGTTACCTAACCTATGGTATTAAATGAAACTCTCAGAGAAATCAAAATGCAATGATGTAATAAGCATATCACAGAGTAAATTTTTTGATGTGCCTATAAATTATTAATGACAATCACATCTATAATTACTCTTAAAAACTTATGAGTAGTCTCTATGACTGCATTTTGTAGTATCTCACATGTTGCAGAAGAATTTAGCAAACTATATTTTATTATGCTGAAATGTTAAATAGAAAGATTGATAGAGGAACAGTTTAGTTATAGAGTCCATGGACATGCCCTGGAAGGTTTTGCTCAGTGGTTAGAGCATTGGCCCCCAGATTGAAGAGTCCAGGGTTTGATTTCTGGTCAAGGGCATGTACCTTGGTTGCAGTTGGGTCCCTGTCCCTGGTTGGGAAGTATGTGGGAGGCAACCAATCAATTTGTGTCTCACATTGATGTCTCTCTCTCTCTCTCTCTCTCTCTCTCTCTGCCTCCTCCACCTCCCTCCCTTTCACTCTCTCTAAAAAATCAATGGGAAAACATATCCTCCAGTGAGGATTAAAAAAAAGAGTCCATGGACGTGTAATATTGATGAATTTCAGTGGGAAAACAGAGTAAGGAACATGTGATGATGATAAAAGGAAAGGAAATGCATGCTATCATTATGCTGCTAAATACATATGTCTTCACAGGATAAGTGCTCAGTAAATATCTTTTTGTATGGAAACATTGAAGGAAGGAGAGAAGAAAATAAAAGTTTGAAGAGAAAACAGAGTAATGATTTCCTAAATTGGTAACCTGGCACAGATGCCCAGTATAATAGTGTTGGGACATAAATCTTTTGTAAGCATATCATCCTGCCAACAGAAGAACATCTAATAATTCTTGACCTGCTGTGGCTTAATACAAACTTTCAGAAAATGGAGATGCCTGTGTTCTTTTTGATGCAGTTGTAAATGTATTGTTTTCTTAGTTTCTCTTTCTGATATTCGTTTATTTCTTTTTAATACAACTCTTTGTATAGCTTTTTTTAGTGGTTGCTCTAATTATCTACACTAATAAAAGGGTACTATGCTAATTAGGGCGGACCTCCATCCAGACAAAGCCACAGTGGCTGCGAGGCCCAAGGCTCAGGCAGCAGTGAGCTCAGGCAGCTGTGAGCCCTGGCGGCTGCGAGGCCCAGGGCTCAGGCCTTGCAGCTACTGTGGCCAGCAGTGGCAGCAGCAGTGGGGTGATAGAGGCAGCGCCTTCCCCTGATCATCCCAGTGGGAGCAGGCCTAAGTCATCAGTAGGACATCCCTTGAGGGCTCCCAGACTGTGAGAGGGGGCAGGCTGGGCGGAGGGACCCCCTCTCCAGTGCATGAATTTTTGTGCACCGGGCCTCTAGTCTATATATATAAAAGCCTAAGCAACCGTTAGGATGGAACGACTGGAATGACCGGAACGACCAGTAGCTATGATGCACACTGACCACCACGGGTCAGATGCTCAACGCAGGAGTTGCCCCTGTTGGTCAGTGCACTCCCACAGCCAACCTCAACCACGGCCAGCCAACTTCCTGTGGTCCCCCCTGCTGGCAG
>NW_005871055.1:19136421-19137866 GCF_000147115.1 Myotis lucifugus
GGAACCGCAACGGCAGTGTCTTTGTCTGGCATCTGTTCCTTCCCATGCCCAGCCCAATGACCATCTCTCCTGACCCCGCCAGGGCCTGAAGTCCCTGGGCTAGGACGGGGAACTGGGAGTGGGTGGCAGTGGATGTGGCCCCCTTTCCCAGGGGGGCCAAGGGCCGGCTCCCTCCTGGGCCCAGCCGCCAATCTCCTGTGGTCCCTCCTCTGTTCATTCCCCCGGCTGGCAGGCCCCGATTGGCCTGGCCCCAATCAACCTGGCCCTGATCGGCCCTGATCGCTGGCCATAACTAGGGACCCCACCAGTGTATTATATATTACACTAGAGGCCCGGTGCATGAAATTCGTGCACGAGAGGGGGGTGTCCCTCAGCCTGGCCTGCACCCTCTCCAATCTGGGACCCCTTGGGGGATGTCCAACTGCCGGCAGTCAGACATCCCTCTCACAATCCAGGACTGCTGGTTCCTAACTGTTCGCCTGCCTGCCTGCCTGATTGCCCCGACTGCTCTGCCTGCCAACCTGATCGCCCCCTAACCACTCCCCTGCTGATGTTATTGACACCTAACTGCTCCCCTGCCGGCCTGATCTTGCCCCCAACTTCCCTCCACAGCTGGCCTGATCACCCACAACTGCCCTCCCCTGCTGGCCTGGTCACTCCCAACTGCCCTCCCCTGCCAGCCATCTTGTGGCAGCCATCTTGTGACAATGTGAGGGTGGCCATCTTGTGGTGGCCATCTTGTGATGACATGAGGGCGTCACGCGAGGGCGCAAGGACTACCTAAGCTTTTATTAGTATAGTGTTTCACAGTCTGTGGGTGGTGTCATTTACCAGTCCAAGTGAAGTATAAAAATGTATCTTCCTTTACATCCCTTTAGCCTCTTTCATTTATATTTGTTAAATATTACCTCTGTATATACTTAGAACATCAGTGTTATACCTTTTGCTTCTATAGTAAAACATAAGAAAACTCAAGAGGAAAATGAAAGCTTATTATGTTTATTCATATTTTGCTTTCTTCCACCAGATGTTCCAATGTTCCTTCTTTTATTGCTTCCCTTATGTTTATAGGACTGCCTTTAGCCAATCTTTTAATCTAGTCCTGATGGTACCAAATATTTTCTTTTTCTTTATCTGAAAATATCTTCATTTCTCCTTTATTTCTGAAGGATATTTTCACCGGTTGTATTATTCTGGGTTGACAGTTCTTTTCTTGCAGTACATAATGAATACTTTGCCACTTCCTCTAGCCACCATAGCTTTTAGTGTGAAATGTGCTGTCATTCTAATTGTTTTACCTGTATAAGAGAAATGTCATTTTTCTTTGGCTGTTTTTTTCTTTTTTTTTTTAGTTTTTTCTTAGTTTTCAGAAGTTTAATTATGATGTGCATTGGCATGAATTTCCTTGAGTCTGTTATGTTTGGAGTTGTCAAATTCTTAAATCT
>NW_005871055.1:19139048-19177124 GCF_000147115.1 Myotis lucifugus
ATTCACTTAAGAAAATCTTTATAGCAAGATTTATTATGGTTTTCCTTAAACCACTAGGATAAGACTGTATTAGTAAGGATAGAAATTATCCTATCTTAAATTAATAACAGAGTTACACTACTTGTAACAATTATTCATCAGGTAATCATTATTTTGACAAAAATTGAGTAATTATGATGATGATGTTTAGAAAAATAAATATATTAAAATATACTGCAAATGCTTATAATTTTAATGTTATTTATATACTAGAGGCCTGATGCATGAAATTCATGTAAGAGTAGGCCTTCCTTCCCCCGGCTGAGGCACCAGCTTCCCTCTGGCACCCAGGACCTGGGCTTCCCTCACAGCCCCAGCTTTGTCCAGAAGGACGTCTGGTCTAATTAGCATATTATACTTTTATTATTATAGATTCCTTACATTATGGCTTTACAATTAAGTTATGGAAAACAAAATTATCTACACTAATAAAAGACAAAGATGCTAATTGACTGTACCTTTGCTATGCCCTAAGCCACGTCCACCAGCCAATCAGAGTGACTATATGCAAATTAACCCAACCAAGATGGCGGCCGGCAGCCACAGAGCTGGAGCAAGGAGGAGGCTTGGTTGCCCGGGCGATGGAGGAAGCCAAGCTCCCCGCCAGCCCTGAGCTGGCTGAGGCCTCCGTTCATGGCAACAAAGTTTCAATTATAGAAGTTAAATAAATCCCAGATACCTGCTTCCAGCCAGCCTCCACTGGGAGCTTGGGTGGCTGGGGGTGGTGGCCAGCCTGCAAACAGTCATCAACCCCTCACCCAGGCTGGCCACACCCCCATGGGTGAGGGTCCCCGCTTGGGGGCTTAGCCAGCCTGAAAACGGCCCTCAGCCCCTTACCCAGGATGGCCAGGCACCCCAGCAGGACCCCCCACCCTGAAAGGGCTGTGGCCAGCCTGCAAACAGCCATCAGCCCATCACCCAGGCTGGCCAGGCACTCGTATATAATAAAAGGGTAATATGCAAATTGACCCTAACAGCAGAAAGACTGGGAATGACTGGTCACTATGACACACACTGACCACCAGGAGGCAGACGCTCAATGCAGGAGCTGCCCCCTGGTGTTCAGTGCGCTCCCACATGGGGGAGCTCTGCTCAGCCACAAGCCAGGCAGATGGCTGCCAGTACAGCGGTGGTGGTGGGAGCCTTTCCCACCTCCTCAGCAGCACTAAGGATGTCCGACTGCAGCTTAGGCCTGCTCCCTGCTGGCAAGTGGACATCCCCCGAGGGCTCCTGGGCTGCCAGAGGGATGTCTGACTGCCAGCTTAGGCCCGATCCCCCAGGGAGCGGGCCTAAGCCAGCAGGTGGTCATCCCCTGAGGGGTCCCAGACTGCGAGAGGTCACAGGCCTGGCTGAGGGACCCCCCCCACCCCCCGCCGAGTGCACAAATTTTTGTGCACCAGGCCTCTAGTATAGCTATAAAATCTGAAATGTTTTTCAAAAGTTAATTACTCCAAATACTATATAGAGAAAAACAGGCTTCTCAAGCAGTGCATTTATTATCAATTTGTATTGAAATTAAATTGGGGGGAAATTGATATGCATTGAACACACTTCAGTAGTTTCTGGCATATCAAATGGATTTTTAATATTGGTTTAGAGTGTAACACAGTTTAGACAATGTTACTCAATGATGGCCATGATTGTTAATGTTTTATATTAGCTGAAAGCTGTAAAATCGTCCAATGACTCTGTTAGCATTAGAATAATAATTTACCAAGACAATTACCACATACTGGAACTTTTGCAACCCTAATTTAGTATTATTAATAATGGATAAAATTGCACTTTTCTCAGGTTGCAATGGGCAGCCGGGAATTATTTCAATGAATATTTCACCACATTATTTTAATCTTTGTTCCACCAAATCCAAGTGAGCAGTATTTTATAGTTCTTAATTCAGTCTACTGTGAAACCAAGGTCATTAAATTGCACACTTTTTGTAGCGAGGTCTATCCTGTGATTTACAAGCCTTGTTAAAAATATTGTAAAAGAATGCAAACTGACATTAATACTTGTAATTTGATGCTACATTTATTACTAAACTCCACATGATTAATGTTTTTTTAGGAGAAGGAAGAACATTAAAAAGAAAGCAGAGCTGAGTATTGTAATGCTTAAATCAGAGAATGTTACTATTTTAAGTTTTGTTCATTTATAAACATATGTATACAAACACAATTATAAATATCTCAAAATTTTCTTAATTTTCTAGTGAGATCAAAGAAATATTTAATTTTATAGAAAAAATGTTTGTCCAGTTATACATTATTAGTAATAGTATATTATTGTTTCTTTGTTTTCCCATTCTTAGCCAATTACATGATTTCTGGCGTTTGGATTACTGGGAAGATGATCTTCGTCGAAGGAGACGATTTGTTCGTAATGCATTTGGCTCCACTCATGCTGAAGCATTACTCAAGGCTGCAATAGAGTATGGTTAGTACCACTGTGACAACAATACATTTCTTGTTTGATAAGTCATTTTCTTCACAGGCATTACAAATTCTCATGTCATAAGTCAAAATTATGTTCTGCTTTATCCTTCAGCATCATGTAGGCTACACTGAATAAACCAAATATTTCCCCCTCTGGATGTATTTCAGTTCCTTCAACTTCTCAGAGATTAGAAGACTCTACATACTTAGTTATTACCCAACATTCTTCTCATACAGCCTAGAACAAGAATAGACTCAGCTTCTTTTTCAGTGTCTTTTGAACTTTGGTGACCAGGACCCAAGGTGATAATTTTTATACTGTTGGTAATCATATACTCAGACTTATATATATTTTACCTATATTTGTGTGTATGTTTGTTTATATATGTGTATATACACACATATGTATATTGTGTGAATACACATAAGTACATGAAATATGTATACACATGTATACTTTACACACGTACAAAGTTATATTTAAATGAAACAAATATCTTATTAATAATCTCATTACTAATCCTATTCTATTCTATTCTTTTTAGTAAAAATAAAATAAATCCTGCTACAAATATGCTCATTTAAGCCTCAATCTTCCAGTGGGTTGCAAATAAAGTTTGGGAAAGATTATCCCACATTGAAGATATTATCAACACATTACAGTAGAACTGTACCCTAAATTGTCCTTTATAGTATAATAAATAGTAAATATCAAAAAAAATTTAATTTAATAAAATTGCTGTTACTTTTGCCCTAGCTGGTGTGGCTCAGTTGGTTGGATCCTTGTCCCATGCACCTAAAGGTGGCAGGGTTGATTCCTGGTCAGGGCACATACCTGGGTTGTGGATTCTATGGGCAACTGATCAATGTTTCTCTGTCTCTTCCTCTATTTCTCTCTCTAAAATTAAAAAAAAAATGCTGCTACTTTTCATTGCTATTTACTAAGAAGTATTCATAGGAGTATTTTGTCTATTTACACATTTTTAAATGCTCTTAGTAAGTTAAGTTTGATTGATCATATCAGAATTTTTTAAACTATATACACTTGGGAAAAAACTTAATGAATACTGTCCATATATTTTTATTATTAACTACCTTTGTTCTTAAAATTACTCATGTTTTTATGTTAATGTTTATTCATTTGAGAGTAATAAATTAGCCATTTGTTTTAAAATTTACCTTACTTTAATAACAACATTCATGTTCTTGATGGACTGAGTGGAGAAAATATTTAATTCTGGTAAAAAGAAAATGTGCAAAGCTTTTAAAATTTGTTGCTCAAATTGTATGTGAATTGCTATAACTTAGTAAGGCTCAAAATATAAATAAATAAATATGTGAGGATTTCATATGAAACTATTATACCTATGGTAGTAACTTTATATAGTAAAAGGAACTACAGGAAACAATATACTAGGAAAAATTATAATTGACCTGTTCTATAGGGGATTTCTTCAATGAACTCAGAAGATCACTTAAGGATTTTAGCACCTAAGGACTTAGTACCAACTTAAAAATGAAGTATTATTTTTGTGCTCTATAGAAGAGATTCTTAGAATTAGATACTTAAAGTGCTTTATAATAGGAACTTAAAATCATTAAAACTTCACTTCATATAAACAAAAATTTAGAATTTTTGGCCAATTCACCTTGAATTCATGTCTTTTGAAATGAGAAATATCTGCAGACGATTTATGGTAAAGGTTACACTAGAAGTAATATTATTAGTGATACTGATTTGCCAAATCTTTAATTATATAGAATTCACAAAATATTCTACTACATTCAGTATTCTATGGGTTGCTTCAAAAAAGGGTCTGTTAGGGGAAAAAAGCCCGGCTGGAGTGTCTCAGTTGGTTCAGCATCCTCCTGTGTACCAAAAGGTTCCCAGTCAGGGCATGTACCTGGGTTGTGGGTTTGATCCCTAGTTGGGGAGCATAGGGAAGGCAAATGATCAATGCTTCTCTCTCTCTCTCCCTCTCTCTCTCTCTCTCTCTCTCTCTCTCTCTTCCTCCCTCTCTCCTCCCTCCCTCCTGGCTTCCCTTTCTCTCTCTCTAAGCATGTCCTTGGGTGACAATTTTTTAAAAAGGGGTCTGTTAGGGACTTTTATAGTAAGTATTCTGTCAGGGAAACATCTACACTAATAAAAGAGAAACATGCAAATTGGTGTCACTCCACTACGCTCACCAGCCAATCGGATGAGTATGCAAATTAACCCAACAAAGATGGCGGTTAATTTGCATACATAGGCACCCAGTGGCCTGGGTCCCAGGAACATCATCGGCACCCAGGTCACTCCGAGGCTGGCCCCGTGTGGGCCCTGAGCAGCCTAGGAAGGGCCTGAGCCAGGGGGCTCCTGGGCAGGGGTGGAGCCAGCCATTGGAGCTTTGGGGGGGGCGGAGCCAGTGATGGGGGGAGATGGGGGCCCCCTGCCCAGGCCTGACGCCTGGGCCAGAGGCGTCAGGCCTGGGCGGGGGGTGGAGACGGCGATTGGTGTGAACTACAGAGGAAACACCTTTTCTGACCGCTCATTGGCTAAGCTCCCTGTATGCCACTGGTAATATTCTTAGTAACTTGGGTAATAAGATCTAGGCTTTTTCACCACACTCCTGGAGAAAAAAAACGAAGGTCCGCTGCTGTAGGGCTAAGAAATGTCATATCCTGCCCTAGCCGGTTTGGCTCAGTGGATAATGCCTTGGCCTGCCGACTGCAGGGTCTGGGTTCAATTCTGACCAAAGGCATGTACCTAGGTTGCAGGCTCCTCCCTGGCCGGGGCCCAGGTCAGGGCTCATACAGGAGGCAACCAATCAAAGTGTTCTTCTCACTTCAATGTTTATCTCTGTCTCTCCCTCTCTCTCTTCCACACTCTCTAAAAATCAATGGAAACATATCCTCAGGTGAGGATAAAAAAAAAAATAAAGAACTGTCATATCCTATGAAAGAGACATCTTGACAATGCCTAAAGAAAGTTGTCATTTTTTCATGGTGAAGGGACTGGAATCCATGTTGATGAAAACACCTTGGTGGCTGTGGTGACTGGCAGTGGCTGCAGCAGCGGGATGATGGGGCTGGTGCCTTCCCCTGATTAGCCTGGTCGCCTCCCACAAAGGGAGGTCAGACTGTGGCTTAGGCCCGCTCCCCAAGGGGAGCAGGGAGCGGGCCTAAGCCGTCAGTAGGACATCCCCTGAGGGCTCACAGTATGTGAGAGGGGGCAGGCTGGGCTGAGGGACCCCCCCCCCCTCAGTGCATGAATTTCGTGCACTGGGCCCCTAGTTTATTATAAAAGTGGATACTTTGTGTGTTTTTTTGTAAAATATCTCTAGTATTAAACCAATGTAAAAGCCTATCAGAAACACATTTTAAAATATTTTACCTTAAAATCCTTTTTCAGACTTCTAGGCATATTTTAGTATCATAGTAACTATTGTTAATGAACCTAAATTTTAAAATAATACTTATTTTGAAATAGATAAAAAATGTAGGTGATACTAAACATACTCTGTATGTAGTATAATTGTATTTTAAAATGCATATTGGTTTATGAATTTTAAATGCTGCATCATCTGCATTATCAGAACCTATTATCCCTCTTGAGTGTTGGGTTCTTTGATAAATGTAAAGAGGAGTAAATTATTATTTTACTCATATTTAAAACAAAGACCACATGCATGCTATAAAATATTCAAGAAATCTACATTGTACTTAAGCCAGAATTACTCTGTGGTCATCCTCAGGTTTAAGGTTGTCTAGTGGAAGACTAAAGAGAACTTATACTCCCAAAACCAATTCTAGAGCACGACTCTTCAATCTTCAGCATGGTTCACATCTACAGACTTTTGAAAGTGAATAGAAAGTAGAGAGCCAAATATGGAGAAAGTGACTGGAAAATATTCCCTGAAGTGATCTATACATATAAACAGAAGAAAGAATTACAAACCACCAAGAGGAAAATGTATTGTACATTTTTTCAAACTCTGCCTTCTAACCTGTGTACAAAATATTTCTGCAAAAGAAATAGGAAATATCAGTAATTACTACAAAGTACT
This sequence comes from Myotis lucifugus, assembly GCF_000147115.1. Taxonomy (NCBI): domain Eukaryota; kingdom Metazoa; phylum Chordata; class Mammalia; order Chiroptera; family Vespertilionidae; genus Myotis; species Myotis lucifugus. The sequence goes on from NW_005871055.1 coordinate 19,145,569, forward strand.
TCATCTAATAAAAATAGATGTTGAACCCTGGCAGGTGTGGCTCAGGAATTGAGCAACTTCCATGCACCCAGAAAAAGGTCACTGGTTTCATTCCTGGTCAGGGAACATGCCCAGTAGGGAGTATGTAGGAGGCAGCCAATTGATGTTGCTCTCTGTCTCCCTCTTCCTTTTTCTCTCTCTCTAAAATTAATAAAAACACATTTTTAAAAACATAGATGTTGAAAAACTTATTTGAAGACTTTTTCTATATTTTAAAGAAAGCTTTTATATTCACATATTTTAAGAACATTCATATAAAAGTAAAGAAACTCAGCCCTTCATCTGGCCCCTCTGCCTGCCATTAAACATGTAAATGTGTTTAAATATCTTTTTTTAAAATTTGTGTTTAAGTATCTTAAAGTCTGGTGGTGTGTTAGACTAACATCCAAATGATTGAATATTTCAGTTTGTGTAGACATAGGTAAAGGGTATAATTATAGCACAAACCTACAAATTTTGGAAAAGCTTCAAGAACAAATTGAAATACAATTTATTTCTTCCTCTGTATTAAATAATTACAGTATCTTAGTTTTCCTATAAATCCTATCTTGAAAATAGAAACTCAGCTGTAACCTTTGGTCAAAATATTTTTATATTAATCTATATTGTGGCAAAAATGTTTTAGAAACCAAAGAATATTTTATGAAGAAACTTTCAGTAGGCTACAAGTATTTGAAATACTGATCAAAGTTTTCAGAATTTTAAAATTGTACAAGCTAAGGGAATAACCTTAATTACTTAAGTAGGGATTATTTACATGGTCATCAAAGCAATCCCTGGTATTTGAACACTGGTCAGGTCTATCTGTTCCTGTAGTACACTATGTTTTAAGAATGTGAGCTTATCCTATATAATAAAAGCCTAATATGCTAAGTGTTTGGTCGTCCGTTCAACCAATCAAAGCGTAATATGCTAATGATAGGCTGAGGCCACTCAACCGCTTGCTATGATGTGCACTGACCACCAGGAGGCACACAGTCAATCGGTAGGTTAGCTTGCTGCTGTGGTCCAGCTAATCAGGACTGAGCGAGATGGGCGGACACACCCTGGAGCCCTCCTGCTGTCCCTCCCCGGGTGGCCAACCTCCCACATTCCTCCTTGGCCCTGATCGTGCACTGGTGGGGTCCCTCGGCCTGGCCTGCACCCTCTCGCAATCCAGGACCCCTCAGAGGATGTCAGAGAGCCGGTTTCAGCCCAATCCCGCAGGCCAGGTCGAGGGACGCCACTGGTGCATGAATTGATGCACTGGGCCTCTAGTAGTAATATAATGTAACTGAGACTGAATTAGCAGACTTAATGTTTTATTAAAAATATTTTAATTATTTGATTTCTTACAATCAGTCAAATATTTTATTTTATTTTTATTTTTTTTCCCTTTATTGAATCAGTCAAATATTTTAGATTAAATTATAGTTGGACTCTCATGTGATGGATGATGTAATTAGCCATAATTTGGATTTCTTAACATTCTCTTCAGGCAATTTATTTTGAGCCACAAAACAAATAGTTAAATTTCTTTTAAATGAGCAAATAATCACAATTGGATATATTTTCAAGGAAACATAAGGACAGTACTTTTATTTCATATTTACTTTGTAAAGCTTTTCTTTTGATTTCATTATTAGAACTTTTGGTTGACCTTTTTCAGTTGGAAAACATCCGTAACACTGATGGAGTTTTTCATGCTTCTTAGTAATACTAATGAGTTGAATAATTGATGAGGTTGTCATGTGCAAGAGATTTGGAGTGATTTGATATACTTTCAGTCTCTGGTGTTGAAATGAGATTAATAAAAATCTAGAGGCGTGTAATTTTTTTCCTGGTGTTTAATGTCCTAGTGTTATATGTATTGACTGTGTTTTTTAGGTGTTTTCTAATAGCAAAATCTCATACAAGTGCAAATTTAATTGATTACCAAGAATTTATCAGACCACAACAATGGATGAATATAAGGAAAATATTTCAAAACTCATAAATTCATCTTCTGACCTACAAGGTGTTTTTTTTCTTCAGGAAAGATTAGCTAGCAAGGAAATGATTGAAAAAGGAGGGTTTTGTATATTACATATTTGTATGTTTAAACAAAACCTGTACTAGTTAACTTTTAGTGCACTTCTGATGCTTACTGATTATGCTGTCAAAGAAAAGTACAAAATCTTAGTAAGTTTGCTCATCTTTGTTGATTGTCAATGATCATTTCAGATTCTTTCCCTTCCATAAAATTATAGTAGAACAATGTTTCATCAAAGCCTAAGATGACAAGCTCCCCATGGCTGTGATCAAAGACAACATCTTAAATAGGTCTGATCAATGATCACAAAAGAGGACAGATTGCTTCAGCCAGAGGAAAAAATAACATGGAGCAAAGATGACAAAGTTAATCAGTTATTTCTTTGGCAATAAATAATAAGATATGCTGAGAACTGCAAATGAGAACATCCTTAGGTTCCTCAGAGATGCGCCTGCTCAACACCTGATTTATTTAAGCTTGTGAAGCCACCAAGATTTAACCTTGATGAATAAAAAGCAGCTCTGTAATGAATCTGGAATTAAATTAGTTTTGATGGTATATGTATGACTACTGTAATTTGTTACTTGCAGTCATCAAGAAATAAGAAAAGCACTCAGAATAAAAAAAATACTAATGCAATAATCCAGTTGTTGAAAAAGAAGCATTAAATTATCTGACTTCATATTTTTTTCTGATTTAGTTTTTAAAGAGTTTACAGTTCTATCTGAGAAAAGTGATTTTATTTTTTAACCCAATAACCTATTGTTTGTATTATGTAGAGACCCTAGCAAATGTCTTATTATTGGTCATTGATAAGTCCATTTTAGTTGGTGCATTATTAATTGACTCTCCATATCTATAATGAATAGATCATCTGATTATGGTTTAAATGATTTTTTGAAATGTTAATGGTGTAAATTTTGAAATGTTAATGGTGTAAATTTTTTAAAAGAGAGGGAGAGAAAGACAAGACAGCTTTTTTTGGTGCCAGTGTCACATATTTCATTTCATTACAGATGTCCCTCTTTTTTCCCCCCATGGTGCCCCTTTACCTGGTCCTCACCTTGCTCCTTCACCACCCTATTGTCTGTGTCTTTAGGTAAGATATTTGGTTAATCTCTTCCCTCCCTCTGCCCTTCCCTCTGAGATTCCTCAGTCTATTCCATGCTTCCATGCCTCTGATTCTATTTTATTCACCAGTTTATTTGTTCATTATATTTCTTGTTCATTTATTTTTATTTTAGATTTGATTGATAGACATGTATTTGTTGCCATTTTATTATTCATACTTTTTATCTCTTCTTTTCCTCCTCCTCCTCCTCCTTCTCCTTCTTCTTTTTCTTTCTTCTTCCACTTTTTAAAGAATACTCTTCAACATTTTGTGTAATGCTGGTTTATGGTGATGAACTCCTTTAACTTTTGCTTGTCTGTGAAGCTCTTTATCTGAACTTCAATTCTAAATGATAGTTTTTCTGGATAGAGTAATTTTGGTTGTAGGTCCTTACTTTTCATCACTTTGAATATTTCTTGCCACTCCCTTCTGGCCTACAAAGTCTCTGTTGAGAAATCAGCTAACAATCAAATGGGCACTCCCTGGTAGGTAACTAACTGATTTTTTCTTGCTGCTTTTAAGATTCTCTCTTTGTGTTTAATCTTTGGCATTTTAATTATGATGTGCCTGGTGTGGACCAATTTGGGTTCCCCTTTGTTTTGGGACTCTCTGCGCTTCCTATACTTGTGTATCTATTTCTTTCAGCAGGTAGGGGAAGTTTTCTGTCATTATTTCTTCAAATAGGTTTTCAATATCTTGCTCTCTCTCTTCTCTTTCTGGCACCCCCATAATTCAAATGTTGGTACACTTGAAGTTGTTACACTATCTTCATATTTTTGGATTCTTTTTTCTTTTTGCTCTTCTGATTGGCTGTTTTTTGCTTCCTCATATTACAAATCCTTGATTTGATTTTCAGAATCCTCTACTCTACTATTGAATCCTTATAAATTATTCTTTATTTCAGTTAGTGTATGCTTAATTTCTGACTGGTCCTTTTTCATGTCTTTGACATTCTCACTAAGATCCTTGAAAGTCGCATGAAAATCCTTGAGTAACCCTATAACCATGGTTTTGAACTCTGTATCCAGTAGTTTGCTTGCTTCCATTTCTTTCATTTGTGACATGCTTCTTTGACTCCACATTTTGGCTGCTTCCTTGTGTTTGTTTCTATGTATTACATAGAGCTGCTATGTCTCCTGGAATTGGTAGAGTGGCCTTGTGTAGTAGGTGTCCTGTAGGGCCCAGTGGCTTAGTCTCCCCAGTCACCTGAAATGGGCACTCTAGATGTGCCCTTGTGTGGGCTGTGTGCACAGTCTTGTAGTTGAGCCTTGATTGCTGTTGGTGTCACTGGGAGGAATTGACCTCCAGGCCAATTGCCTGTGAGGACCAGCTGGTACTGCAGTGGCAGAGCTGCTGTGCAGGAGACACCCCTATGGAGCACCACTTGCTTCAGTAGGGCTTTGGTGTCTCTTGTGGATGTGTAGAGTTGTAGTCTGCTATGTTTTGAAGCTGTCCACTGGTGTACTGGCTCTAGGGCCTCCAGGGAGGTGCAAAGTCAGCCACTGCCTAGGGCTACCCAGCAGAAGTTATAGAGGGATCTGCAGACTGCTATTTGTTATTTGTATTGGTCTTTGAGGTGCCCAGGTTAGGTCCAGCTGTGAAACAAGGCAGGCTGGTGCTAGTGCCAGGTCTTGGGCTTTTTTTTGTTTTGTTTTCTTTTGTTTTAAACCTCACTTGAGGATATTTTTTTCCATTGAAAGAGAACAGAAAAGACAGAGCGAAATATTGATGTGAGAGAAACACATCAATTGGTTGCCTCCTGCACGAGCCCCAACCAGGGCCCAGGCAGGGGAAGAGCCTGCAACTGAGGTATGTGTCCTTGACCAGAATTTAACCTGGGACCCTTCAGTCCACAGGCCAACACTCTATCCCTATGCTCTGTCCACTGAGCCGAACTGGCTAAAGTCAAGTCTTGGGCCTTTTATTGATAGGTTTGGGGTATGCTGTCACCAGCTGCAGCTTGCCTGAGAGATTTTAGCAAAGTCTGGAGCCTGAGCCAGAACAGTCCATTCATATGGAAAAGCTGCTGCAAACAGCTTGGTTGGGACTGCAAATTGGATGGGCCGGGGACTCAGGAAATCCCCAAGGTGGAGCAAGCATATCTGATGGAGACTCAGATATGTCTGCCAGTCAGCCCTGCAAAAGAGGAGTTTTCATCAGGGGAATAATTATCCCTGCGAGCACCTCTGTCTGGAAGAAAGCTGCCCCTGAGTTCCTGCCCAGATGCCAGACAACCCAGCTCCTCTTCCTATGTGTCTGGGTCCCCCAAAGCTGCCCGTTGCTGGTAGTCTGAGTAAGTTCATGTGTGGGCCCTTTAAATGGTACACCTGGGTCTACAGCAGCCTCCATGTCATACTACCACAATCCCCGCTGGTTTTTACAGCCTGTAGTTGAGGGGACTTCTCTTCCCAGCTCTGGAATCCTGGGCTGGGGGTCTGGTGTGGGACTGGGATCCCTAGCTTCTCATGAGTAGCCTCTCCAGAGATGATCTCCCTCCCAGTTAAAAAAACAGCACACATGGGTGTCGGAGCAGCCCATCTTGCACCTCTGCATCTCCTGGTAGTCTCAATGTGCTTTCTTCTTTACTTCTTTAGTTGTAGAACTTCCACTCATCCAGCTTTCAGGTGGTTCTGAATGATGGTTGTTCTGTATTTAAGTTGTAATTTTGATGTGGTTGTGGGAGGTGGAGAGTACAGGCTCACATATTTTAATACCATGGCCTTCATCCTGTGGTTGTTATAATCTCTTAAAATAACCAAAACAGATTATATAATACTGTTACAAAAATGCTTATAAAATACCTTTCACAGATTTTGTGTAGCATTTTTATATCAAAAGGTTTAACAGCTCTTCTGTTTTTATGTTGAAGCTTCAGATTGCAGGGCTTTAAACAGATTTAGAGGAATTAAGTGATTTTATTCATTTAAAAGCATTTATTTCCACTAATAGTGCACAAGGTTCCCTTTTCTCCACATCCTGGCCAGTACTTGTTTGTTGTTTTATTGATAGTAGCCATTCTGTCATGTGTGAGGTGATACCTCATTGTGGTTTTAATTCGCATCTCTCTGATAATTAGTTACATTCAGCATCTTTTCCTATGTCTGTTGACTATCTGAATGTCCTCTTTGGAGAAGTGTCTGAGGGATGGGTGGGTGTCTAAAAGACTGGATGAAAGAAGGTGATGAGATTAGTTGAAAAATATATACAGAATGCATAGACACAGACACCATTGTGGTGATAGCTAGAGCGAAAGGGTGTTGGTTAGGTGGAGGTGGGCAAAAGGGATGAAAATGGGATGGAAAGAAACTTTGCTTGGGACAATGAGCACACAGTGTAGTGTGTAGATGATGTTTAACGAGTTGTACACTTGAAACTTGTATGGTTTTGTGAATCAAAGTAACCCCAATAAATTCAATAAAAATAATGAAAATAGAAATGAATAAATAAAAGCATTTATTGATTATTTGTTACACGCCTTTCATGTGCTAGATGCTGGACTCAGAGACTAAGAAACAGTTTCTACCTTTCAATAGCACATAGTTTAGTGTAATGCTTCCCAGTGTGGGTGGAAGTCAGGGTGTGGTACTGACATCTAATGGTTATAGACCATGAATGCACAGGACAGCTCCCCCAGAACAAACACAACAACAAAACTCCAACCCCAAATCCCAGTAGTAGTAAGGTTAAAAACTCCTGGTGTAGTGGAAAGAAAGAAACGGTTATGTTAGAGGAAGGTAGTAGTTCATAAAAGAGCATTGGGAAGATAGTGACTAACTCTTAGTCTAGTGAGTAGGTCAGAATCAACTTCAAAGAAGTCATTACTTACGAAGTATCTTGAGAGAATATTAGGAATTTACGAGGTGAGCAGGGAAGGGCAGGGGTAATAACAGTAATTACCAAGACATAGAGGTATAAAAAGGCCTAATTTACTACTTTAAATAGCCTCAATATTTTGCAATTGGCAACAGGTTACTTTGTAAAGATTTCAGAATACGTTTTAACTTTAGATGTTTCATATTCTTGTACAAAAGAAGCCCAATAAGAACAGGAATTATACAGAGTGGGGCAAAAGTAGGTTGACAGTTGTTTGTCTGGAAAATAATACAATAATTAAGAAATAAGAATACAAGAATAAACTTTGTTTCATGGACTCACAACTATAAACCTACTTTTGCCCAACCCTGTATTTTCTATCTATTCCACTTAGAGCATCCACATTAATATAATTTTATGCAATTTAGTTGCTATTTTTTAATTGATAAGTGATTGATATAAGGTTTATACACAGTATTTAACCCACAGTCATTCATCATTTTCAGTAGCAGCATTGAAGGATATGATTTCTATGGAATAGGTTTATTGAGTATGGTATTTTCAAATTCTGAAGTATAATTCTGTCTGTACTTTATTCCACTTAGAGCATCAAAAGCTGTTAAAGATAAGGAACTGATAAAATTATATTAATGGATTTATTGCTGAGTGGCATGGAATTATAATCATGCTTATATTTTTAGACTAATTTTTTATAATGTATACACACCATTGCATTTATAAATAATTATTAAACAACATGATAAATATATTATCAAGATGTATTAAAAATGTTGTGTGAGCTCAGTGAAAGGGGCTGTTTAACTGAAGAAATAAATTCTAGCTAGACTTGAAAAGATGAACGGAGATCATCTCAAGCTGATAACTGGGAGGGTGGAAATGTGGAGAAAGGGACTGCACAAGCTAACATAAGATGTAGAGGGATTGGAAAATGGTGCTGTGTGATGAAACAGAGGACAATGTGGGGAGATTGTATGAAGATAAAACTAAGAAGGCTGTTTGGAGTCATATTGTGAAGGTATTTATAAAGTAGAGCCATTAGAGGATTTTTATGTGGGAGGATGATAAACCATAGAAATTAAGTAATATGCTAGTTAATAAAATGGCAGATCCAGCAAAAATTCAATTTAAATATCATTCTCATGCAGTGTATTACTGTAGATAACTTGGAATTTTTTTTAACTGCAAAAGCATTATTGAACATTTCCTGACTACATTTACCTGTTACATTTTGACCTACTCCAATAGCCTATTATCTATAAAGGTATATCAATACAATTATCTTAGAGTCATTTATAGGGTGTGCATTCTGTGTCATTTAGAAAAACACATTTTTATTTTTTAAATTTTATTTTGTTGTTTAAAGTATTACAAATAGTAGTACATATGTCTCCTTTTTTTCCCCAAATGCCCTAGCCAGTTTGTCTCAGTGGATAGAGCATCAACCTGCAGACAGAAAGGTCCTGGGTTCCATTCTGGCCAAGGGCACATGCCCAGGTTGCGGGCTTGATCCCCAGTGGGGGACATGCAGAGGCAGCCAATCAATGATTCTCATCACTGATGTTTCTATCTCTATCTTCTCCCTCTCCCTTCCTCTCTGAAGTCAATAAAAATATATTAAAACAAAACACATTTTTAAATGTTTTTGGTGCTTTTAAAATGCTTTAAATAACCTATATCTTTGCTTTTCCATTTTTTTGTAAGTGGAGAAAATTTTTTGTTAATTACCTATTTTTTCCATGTCTCTGAGCAATTTACTTACCTATCCAAAACATCTCCTACCCCCATTTCCCAGGGTTTTAAAATAAATTTTCCATAATGAATTTTGCAACAGGTTTTTAAAAGAAAATTCAAGCATCATTCACCAGGTTAATGCCACCTATTGCTAGAGGATGTCTACTCCACCCGCTCAGCCCTCATTCAAGTTGTCCAGTTCATCTTTTCTTTCATTCCAAGAGTTGCCAAAACTTTCTTCCTTTCATTCTGCTATTCATCTGTCAGCTACCCCTCTTGACTCTTTGCAAGGTTTCTTTCCTTTGTTGTTGTTTCTCTATCTTTTTCCCCTTCTTTTCTCCCTTCCCTTCCTTCCCTGTCTCCCTTTCTTCCTGACAACAAACATGCTCATATTAGAAAATTTAAAAAAATCCAAAAAAATTTAAAAGGAGGAAAAGGGGATCACTGATAGGCAACCATGTAAATATAGCTGTCTTTATCATTCTTGATGTATTTATTTCATGCTAGTCTTTTTCTAAGTATATTGTAACATAAGAACCCAAACACTATGCTACGTGCTCAATCGCAAAAATGAATAATGCATCATCTCAGCTCTTTGAGGTTCTAAATTGAGCAAAGTTTTCTATATGTTTTAGCATTTTTCTAGAAGTTGTGTGCTGTGTGATTTTTAATATAATGAAATTCTACTTAAAATATTTAAAACCACATTAAGTAATATTCACTTTAAAAAATGTATAATCTATATTTACCATCATGTATATTCTTAAAATATGGTTTATCAAATTTCCTTTAAAAAGCACAGAATGCAGTTTTCTACTTTCACTCCATTAAGAAGATTATTAAGTTAGCATTTCATACTTATATAGTACTGCACTTAAATTGAATAATAGTTTCCTGCACCTTTTTAATTGCATTTTTCAGTTTAAAAATGCTGTTTATGAATATCTGCTTTGTTGGTCTTCTCTAAGAAATATTGCTTATGTATGAATATTTTGAATTAGGAATAAATGAAATTCCGTTTTTGCTGTCAGACCCAAATTATAAAAATGCATTGCATGTCTTTGAAAATCAGTATACTCTATTAGCAGGCCTGTCAATATAAAAAGTGCATTCCATTTCCACCTCTTGCTCTAATAACCTTTTCTGTGTTACTCTGAGGCAGTTCACATAATCAGAGTATATTGTCAGCTTACTGGAGTTGAGGAAGCATGAAATGAAAATCACGTTAATATTGATCCAGTTCTTTTACTTGCAAGTGTCCTTGATGTCCTTTTCCACTGAACAATAACTGTTGATGTTAGGTAGCCATTTTAAAAAATTTCTTATAGTCTTGTAAATTATTTACAAGCATAACTAATCTGAATAAGAATTTACTACTGAGAATAATTTATAAGAATATTTCATCTTAATTAGTGCCCATATTGCTAGTTCTACATGTTTACTATACCACTGAAATATTTTCCTCAAGCTTTTCAGAGGAAAGCCCTTCTGCAGACATAAGGTCTATGTCTAGTTAAAAGCAAACAAAAGTCTATACAAGTTTCTCATTGGTAAAAACATAAATGATGCTGTACTCTAATTTGATGTGATATATGATGTGCTAAAATGGACTATATAAGTAGCATTAGTTACTGATTCAGCTAAGGATTACCATTTCTGAATCAAGTTTACTATAAATTTAAAGCAGTTTAGGTACTAGGTTTTTAATTTTATGGTAGTTTAGATAATATCTATTTTGGATAATTCACTATATTCTCTGTTAATATAAAATGAATTGAAGTGGGAGTTACGGTTAAATCCAATGCATTCAACCTAAAATACCCACAAGTAAGAAAACAGGAACTTGATGTCTAAATTGTCCAGATTGTTAATCTATATTTATTAAATTTAATCAATAACTACTTAGATTTTTACTTAAAGTGTGTTTGAAACAACAAATAGGAACTATTTGAATAGAAAGTCTACTTCATTTATAGAAATACTTGCTTTCATCAAATGATTTTGTTGATAAAGTGAGTAAGGCTCCTGGCTCAGCATCAGGTATAACAGAGGAAAAAAAAATACTTGAGACTTCTAGTCATTCTTTCTAATAGTGTTTTTTACTCAGTATTACTAACAGTTTTTATTATTAGGATTTTTCTACTGCAATATCTATTTGGTTTTTAATCCTGTTCTATAAAGAAAATGATTGTTTTAGTCTTTAGTCATCATTCAATAGGTTTGTCCTTTTGTGTCTTTATTATTTACTAGAGGCCCGGTGCATGAAATTCATGCAGGGGGGGTCCCCTCAGACCAGCCTGCACCCTCTCCAATCCGGGACCCCTTGGAGGATGTCCGACTGCCGGTTTAGGCCCGATTCCTAAACCGGCAGTCGGACATCCTTCTCACAATCCAGGACTGCTGGCTCCTAACTGCTCACCTGCCTGCCTGCTTGATTGCCCCTAACTGTCTCTGCCTACTGGCCTGGTCTCTCCCAACTGCCCCCACCCCTGCTGGCCTGGTCGCCCCTCACTGGCCCCCCTGCTGGCCTGGTTGCCCCCAGATGCCCCCACTGCCAGCCTGGTTGCCCCTCACTGCCCCCCTCTGCTGGCCTGGTCGCCCCTAACTACCCCCCTCGCCGACCTGGCCGCCCCCAATGGCCACTCCCCCAACGACCTGGTTGCCCCCAACTGCCCCCCCTGCCAGCCTGGTTGCCCCTCACTGCCCGCCTCTGCTGGTCTGGTCGCCCCTCATTGCCCCTCCTTCTGGCCTGGTTGCCCCTCCTGCCGGCCTGGTCTCCCCCAACTGCCACCCCTGCCGGCCTGGTCACCCCACGCAGCCTGCTGTTTGGTTGCCCCTCACTGCCCCCCCCCCCCTGCTGGCCTGGTTGCCCCACATAACCTGCTGTTCAGTCATTTGGTCATCCCTCACTAACCCCCCTGCCAGCCTGGTCACCCCACGCAACCTGCTGCTCAGTTGTTTGGTTGTCCCTCACTAACACCCCTGCTGGCCTTGTCACCCCACTCAGCCTGTTTGGTCATCCATTCAGTTGTTTTGGATGTGACGGCCCCTGGCTCTTTATATACGTAGATGTTTCTTTAAAAAGGAAGTACTATGCCTATACTACAAATCCAACACAACATTTAATTTTGAATTTAAATTATTTACAAATAAAAGTATTTACTTTTTAGTAAGCAGCTGTTACAGTACAGTGTGCTCTATGTATGCATCTGCTGCTTTTATCTCACTTTAAGTTTGGCATAAAACATTTTGTAGTGATGGGTTTCTTAATATAATATTAACCATTCTTTTCTTTTTGAAATGTTCAAAATTGTAAACTTCTCAGTAAATAGATAGATCCATACATATTAATGCACTGGTGGCCTGGTGCATGGATTCATGCACATTGAAAGGATATTAATTAGAGGAAATATTTTAATATTGCTATTCGCCCTTTCTCTATAATAGAAGTGTCAAACAAATTTACAATTGACAATGACAGATCAAAACACACATGTGCAATTGGCAACAGCAAGAGCTTTATATGTATCTCACATGCATGAGTCAACATTTATTTTTAAACTAGAGGCCCGATGCATGAAATTTGTGCAAGGGGCTTGGCCCTCACAGCACCGGCTTCATCTGGAAGGTCGTTCAGCTGTCCGGTCTAATTAGCATATTACGCTCTTATTATTATAGATTATTATAGATTGCCAGTGTGCGTCATATGTACCGGCTGGTTGGATGGTCGGATGGTTGGACGTACGTACGGTCGGTCACTTAGCCTTATATATATATTGATAGATAGATGAGACCATGTCACCATGTCTAATGCAATTAGTTGAAAGGTATATTGATCTTAAAATCCTTTCCTTTTAATTAAAATTAAATAATATCATTAGAGTTACTAAAAGTACTGTGCTGTAAAGGTATTTATTGCTCTGATTTTAGTTTTAATGAGAAAAATTTATCTTTAAAATTTTCCAAAGTATTCATATGTCACTAATACTTCTAAAAGAAAGTAGGTTTGAAAATGAAGTTTAGCATTTTATCTTATACCGTATAGGGATAAATTTGTCAAAACACTTTTTAAAAGCCAAAATATATTATAAAATGGTAGATATTATAAAGAACTTGTTCAGAAAAGATTGTCATCTTGTGAACTGGTTTCCAGATGTTTGGAAACTATAGAATTTCCTGACATCTTAGATTTAGATAAATTTTTATCCTGTATGTCTCCTTCCCATGATGGAAGAGAAGTATGGATTAAATGCATTACATGTAAATAAAATTTTGGTATCAACTTTGTTGAGAAAGCAATTCTTTCCCTTCAAATACCCAAGATATTAAGAGTTTTTATATTCTTAAGATACCCATATACAAAACTAAAACTGAATGTCAAATACATTTATGCTTATTTAATTTTATTTAATCATATTTTTAAATGGATAATATAATTATTGGGGGAGGACAATTTTTAATGTACGCTATTTTCAATTTCACAAACACCTTATGGCACCTGTCTATGTGCTGTCTGCAGGGAGTATCCAATCTAGTGGAGAAGCTGAAGGCTTATATTGCATTGCATTGTTATAAACAGTGTTATAACAGCATGGTGTAAAGAAGATTAATCCCAACTATTATGGGTTTATTCTATTTTTCTCTTTGTGCATTAGCCACACATACAGGGTGTCCGCCAAAAAATGTATACACACTTTAACAGCTGATAGCTCAATTTTGAAAATAAAAGATATTTTAATAAACCCTGTCTTTAAAATTATTCAAAGTGTGTGTATATATTTTGGGGGGACATCCTATATATAATTTATGGCTTACCTTTTGTTATAAAATAATTTTTTCTTTATTAGTATAGATGTTTTAAAGTTGACTATAAAAATATTCCTTAAAGAGAAAATGACTACTATGTAGCATTTTTGTTTACATGAACTGTTTATATTTATCAATGGAAAAAGACATGATAGACATATAAATAAAATACTTTCTTTACTTTTGTTGTCCAGACTTTGCTTATAGATATTCTCTTTGAATATTATAAGGATAAGTTAATGTCTCTAGTTTATCATTTCTATATTTTAACTTATACTTATTTAAAATAACAACAGAGGTATTTTAAATGACTATAATACAATTATAGTAGTAATAATGCTAGTGTATAGTGACAGTACTAGATTTTTTTAGTTCTCTTGTTATTTCACTTTTAAAATATACTTTGTTTCACATGGGTCCTTGTTTATTAAGAGAATTTTTACGAAAGAGGAGCTTTATGTAGATTCATATAATGTAGTATTCTATATTAGATAGCATTTTCTCATACAGAGCTTCAAGCATAATATATTTTACTGAAAAATCTAATGGGTATCCAGTGCTTTCCTATATTTATTTGTAACATGATGTGGAAAATAAAATAAGTGCAATTTTGCATCTGGCTTCATTAATCTATAATATGGTGGCATTTTTAAAATTCTGAAACCTTACAAATTTAATGGCATTTTAAAGTTTCCTTAGAAAATAAGCATATACTAGTAAAAGCTAAAATATTGCTTTTATCTCACTTTAAGCATATAAAAGCTAAATATAAACAATGTTATATGTATACCCTATCCACCTTTACACATAATTCACATTTTCAAATCTAAGGCATTCTGGTGGTTTGTGGTACTCGCTTGTTAATTTCTTGATGAATGGCTAAAAAGGCCAAGAAGTGCACTCAGTCCAACATGTCTTCTAAAGATAGATGATCTCAAATAAATTATCTTCCCAATCAGATTTTGATTTGTTGGGTGTTAAACCAATTCTTTCTAAGGACAGTGTTTATAAGCCTTGTAATGAGACAGCCCTCTGAGACCTTACCTCATTTTGCCTGTAATTTTGATGAATGAAGCTCTAATTCATAAAGGATATTGTGATTGAAAAGCACTTTTGCACTTCATACACTTTAATTTAGATAAATGTTTGCTGCAGTACCATAAAAATCAGGAAGTTTACTGAGCTGCAAACTGATAACATTTCAACAGGGATGATAAGTTCAATGTTTTGATATGGATTAGTTTGCTATATATTTTTAAAGACATATTTGTTTTATGGATTTAAACTAGAGGGGATCAACATAAATGCTTAATATACATTTCAGAGCTCACCTTCATTTTTTATTGGTTGGTTTTATGTTTAATAACATGAGTTATGTAAATATTTTTAATGACAAAGATTACACATGGTTATGATACAAGGAAAAACTTGCTTTATTAACTGACTTGTATATAAATGCCTTTTTTTTACTATTTTACATAAAGAAACAAATTCCCTTTTGTGTAAATACATAGATTCTTGAATTTTCCCCCAATCTGAAGTCAAAAGACCAAGAATCTCTGAGATATCCTGGGATCTTCAGATTAAGAAATAGCCAGAGATAACTTTTATGTCTCAGTTTATTCACTTATTCAATATTTATCAGGACTTGTTTGGTGCCAGGCAGTGCACTAAGGACTGAGAATCATCAAGAGCTTCCAGGCTATGTGGCCATAACAAGCAAACAATTACAATACCACTAACTTCCACAGTAGCAGGATTTATGAGGTGTGGTGGCAGCATAAGGGAAAGAACACAAAAACCTACCTTAAAAAATTAGAGGAGAAACCAAGATGGCGGCATAGGTCAACACCGGAAATTGCTGCCTCCCACAGGAAATTCAAAAATACAGCTAAAAGACAAAACGGACATCATCCAGAACCACAGGAAGGCTGGCTGAGTGGAAATTCTACAACTAGAAGGAAAGAGAAAAGCACACTGAGACTCAGAGGAGGTGCGGAAGTGCAGAGGTACGGAGGCGCACGCGGCAAGGGCTGGCAACTGAGGGCGCGACTGTCTCTTTGAATCGGGAGGGAGTCACAAGCCCCCGACTGCTCTGAACTCCAGTTCTGGGTGAGTCTCTGGGGACCCAGACTCATACAGGGAGAAACTGGACTGTCTGGCAGCGGGCAGAACTCAGAACTCAAGGGCGGCTTTATCTCAAAGGTGATTGCAGCAATTACTGGCACACTGAGATGCGGGGCCCCTTAGGGCAAGGCTGAGGATCAGCCATAGCTGCTTGCTCTGCCCTGTTGATTCCCTGAGACCCCGCCCCACCCAAGCTAAAGCAGAGGCTTTTGCATATGAATGCCCTGGCCCTTTGCAATCTAAAAATTACCTAACAAACTGCAGCTGGGCCAGACAGACCCAGAACTTCCAAGAGAAGGCCCAAGGCCCCACAGCAGCTTGCATTGCTTCACAGCTGGGCCTCATTTGGGCACCTCCAAACCCCAAACAAGGAAGGGGAATCCGCAGATCTCTTCATAGCTCCTGCTGGGTAGCCTCAGGCAGAGGCTAAATTAGCACCTCCTTAGATCCAAGAGCCAGTGTACCCAGTGGTCAGAGTGGGACCATCCAATTACAACTCCTCAGATCCATAAGGGACACATTCAGGGGGCAGACTCAGTGAGCACCAAAGCCCCTCTGAAGCAAGTCTTGCCTCATAAGGGTGTCTTCAGCACAGAAGTTCTCCCACCGTAGACACAGCTGACTCTCACAGCCAATTGGCCTGGAGGTCAATTCCTCCCAGTGTTACCTACAACAATCAAGGCTTAACTACAACAAGACTGTGCACAAAGTCCACAAAGGGGTGCACCAAGAGTGTCTACCTCAGGTAACTGGGGAGGCTGAGCCACTGGACCCTATAGGACACCTAGCACAGAAAGCCACTCTACCAACACAGGGAAGCATAAAAAATGCGGAGACAAAGATACAGGTCACAAATGACAGAAATGGAGGAAAGCAAATGACTGGATATAGAGTTCAAAACCACACTTTTCAGGTTTTTCAAGAACTTTCTAGAAGCCGCCGATAAATTTAGTAAGACCCTCAAAAGGTCTGGTGAGACTGCTGATAAATGTAGTGAGACCCTCAAGAAATCTAGTGAGACCCTCGAGGTTATAAAAAAGGACCAACTAGAAATTAAGCATACACTGACTGAAATAAAGAATATTATACCGACTCCCAACAGCAGACTAGAGGATCCCATGAATCAAGTCAAAGATTTGAAATGCGAAGAAGCAAAAAACACCCAACCGGAAAAGCAAAATGAAAAAAGAATCCAAAAATACAAAGATAGTGTAAGGAGCCTCTGGGACAACTTCAAGCGTACCAACATCAGAATTATAGGGGTGCCAGAAGAAGAGAGAGAGCAAGATATTGAAAACCTATTTAAAGAAATAATGACAGAAAACTTCCCCTACCTGGTGAAAGAAATAGACTTACAAGTCCAGGAAGCACAGAGAACCCCAAACAAAAGGAATCCAAAGAGGACCACACCAAGACACATCATAATTAAAATGCCAAGAGCAAAAGACAAAGAGAGAATCTTAAAAGCAGCAAGAGAAAGAAACTCAGTTACCTACAAGGGAATACCCATACGACTGTCAGCTGATTTCTCAACAGAAACTTTGCAGGCCAGAAGGGAGTGGCAAGAAATATTCAAAGTGATGAATGCCAAGAACCTACAACCAAGATTACTTTATCCAGCAAAGCTATCATCCAGAATTGAAGGTCAGATAAAGAGCTTCACAGATAAGAAAAAGCTAAAGGAGTTCATCACCACCAAACCAGTATTATATGAAATGCTGAAAGGTATCCTTTAAGAAGAGGAAGAAGAAGAAGAACGTAAAGATACAAATTATGAACAACAAATACACATCTATCAACAAGTGAATCTAAAAACCAAGTGAATAAATAATCTGATGAACAGAATAAACTGGTGATTATAATAGAATCAGGGGCATAGAAAGGGAGTGGACTGACTATTCTTGGGGGGGAATGGGGTGTGGGGGATGCGGGAAGAGACTGGACAAAAATCGTGCACCTATGGATGAGGACAATGGGGAGGAGGGTGAGGGCGGAGGGGGGGTGGGAACTGGGTGGAGAGGAGCTATGGGGGGAAAAAAGAGGAACAACTGTAATAATCTGAACAATAAAGATTTAATTAAAAAAAAAGAAAATGCTCAGGGGAAAAAAATTAGAGAATGGAACACGTGGTGGTAGACTTAAACTTCAGTTCAGCAAATGTTTGTGACACACCTGCTTGGTGTCAGGCACTGAGGCCGCAGAAATCAGTCTATAATGGCCTCTTCCCATAAGCTGCCTGAGGTGACTTCTGAAAATGGTTCATTATTCATTTGGCCCCCCAAAATCCACAAATTTATGCAAATCAAGAGGTTCAAATCTTCATGTTCACTTTAAGATCACTCAAGTAACTGCCTAGGCCATCAAGGGAATGTATCTGAGAAAAGCCACCACGTATCTGAAGAATGTGTGCCATTCTGTTCTTATAACAGTGGAATTGGTAGGTGGTCCCAGGCCAAACAGTGGGGATGGACACAGATTCAGTGTCCCCAAAAGTGTGTTGAATTTTTGCTACACATGCTGAAAAATGCAGAGTAATGCCAAGTTTAAGGGTCTAAATGTAGATTCTTTGGTCATTGAGCAAAACTCCTAAGATGCAGCACAGAACTTATGGATCCTATGAGTGGATTGACCCACACAGGAGCTCTCCCTGCCACATTGAGAGGATCCTTACTGAAAAAGAGCAGATTGTTCCTAAATTAGAAGAGGAACTGCACAGAAGAAAAAGGTATACCAGAAGAAACTGAAGAAACAAAATCTTATGGCTCAGAGGTAAATTCAGCATAAAATAGGTATTAATAAAACTTTTTAAAAAAGGGAGAAAGTAGTCTATAATGTAGTGGAGAAGAAAAACAAAACAGCACCTATATATTGTGGCTGAGTTCTGTGTAAATTGTGAAAGTACAAAGGGGTTAGTTAGGAAAGGTACCTGAAGGAGGTGAGTTTTGAAGGTCAAGTAGGAATTAGCCAAACAAAGGAAGAAGGAACATAATATACAGAGGAAATAATATTAGCACAGGTAAAGGGGTCTGAGAAAGCAGGACATATTTTGGAAGCTATAAATGGCCCAGTATTGCTTATGGGGGAGTAAGAAAAGATAATGCAAAATTGATATTAAGCAGATAAAAGACCTTGATTAGTCATGCTAAGGAGTTTAGACTTTATCCTAAAAGTATAATCTTTGCACTCAGTGTTGTTGATTGAAGGAGTTAATAAACCATATTAAGCAGCGAATTATCCTCACCTTAGTTGTGTTGGACAGTAATCACACTGACAAGAGCATGGAGGATGGTGTGAATGAGGGAGCTACGGAAGACCTCTAGGCCAAATGATGATGGTTTGAGCCAGGACAGTGGCAGTCACCTTGCAGGATAAATTCTACATTTGTGGCTTCAGTAAGTGGGTTGATGAAAATAGGAGGAGGTAGAGGAGCAGGAGATGATTTGTTCAGTTAGGAAAATGTGGAATCAAGAAAATCCAGGTGAAGATGTCTAGTAAAAATATGGCAATAAAGACCTCAAGAGAGACTTCTTGGTTAATAATCATTGGATTTGCCTTTTTTGTTCTCAGATGATACAAGCTCTGGATTTCTACAATTAAGTTACTACCAGAGAAGCAAATACATTATATAGATAGCAACACCAAGAAGATTACTGTTGTGCTGGCTTTATAGCAAATAAAACCAAATAAAATTGAGATAGGGTTCTGGACCATTCAGCAATCAATCCTCAGATTTTATTCCAAAAATAAGAATTGTATATGGGCCAGTGAAAGAAGAATGCACATACTGGTATAACCCATTTAATTCCCCTTGCCCCCAGTGTAGCATTGATACTTTTTGTCTCTGAAGTATTTATCAAAATATATATTTAACAATCAATTACTTTATACTGTTAAGCTATATTTTAATCATGCTCTCTAAATACTACTATCCAGCAAGAGCTAGGATGACAGACTGTACCTCTCAGCCAATGACACTCTACAGTGCTATTGTGACATGACTGTGTTCCTCAACATGTGTTTTTACTCCTCGATGGGCTACTTTTGAATCAATTTGTTAATGTTTTAGCAAACAGTATTGGCTTTGAATTGCTGACAAAAAGAAGTGCAAGCTGCAGAAAAAGGCTAATAGTGTTTTATAGTGCAAGTTTCACAGTGCATACTTCTAAGAAAATGGTGGAGTGGATATTAACAGGTTTTAAAGGACTGTTGTTAGAAGTCCTCTATTGGGCTTGGGAAAATCGACCAAAAATATTATTAATTGTTAAACGAAGAGAATTTTGACCAAAGGTATGACAGGACTTGGAGAGTAATTGCATGTGTACACAATATAACATTCCCTAGAATTATGATAAAACAACACCATATAGGAGTGATTTGTTAAGCTTCCATTTTCAGGAATATGTCCACCAAATGAGATGTGACAGTGTTTTCTCAGTTAATGCTGCTCCTTAAAGCCTACATCCTAATACATTGATATGAAGTAGAGATATTTCACATATATAATTTACTTGAAATTCAGGTAATTTTAGATTCATTGACACCTGCCAAAGAAGGTGTTTGAGTGAAAATATTGAAATATTTGTTAAGCAGTCAAATCCATGAGAGTTTCAAATGCATTTTAATTTTTAACCTTCATATTGATTGACCTATTAATGCTAGGTAAACTTTGCTATATTTGCATTTTTCTGACTTATTTTTGTGTATTTTGATTTTGGCCATTTATACTATTTTATGTAACAAAGTCAGGATATCACTTTAGAAAACCATTATTTTATTAATTGCTAAAGAAATAGCTATTGTGAAGTACATTTTATGTCTGCATTATTCCTAACTCCACCTTTCTATAGCTTCCCAATAACAACCATATCTTCCTTCAGATGTGAATGCTTTCTTATTTTCTTCATAACTTTTTATATTTTTAAAAGATCTGTCCAGTTGATTACCTAATTCACACAAAGGTATACTTATGTAAAATTGTGTGATTTAATGGATCAGAAAACTGAGTTTTTAGTGAGATATAGATATTTGATAGAAAGTGCAGTGATCTTAGAAACCCAAGTTGCCTTTCTCTACCACCAGCCAACTCCTAATTTAACTCACCTAGGTTTCTCTATAGACAAGTAGCTTTGTCAGCCTGTTGCCTCATCTGTAAAACAAGGGTAGTAGATTACACCATCTTTCTCACAATTATTTAGAAGACTGAACAAGATAAAGAATGTAAAAGTGCTCTATAGTTGTAATGTGTAAATGCAGCATATAATTATGAAAAATAATAGATTATGTTTAATACTCACTGAAAACAAAACAATCACAATGACCTAAATTATTGTATTTCACTTGTGACTAGGCACTGAAGAAGATGTGGTGAAGTCCAAGAAAACATTCAGAAGTCAAGCAATAGTGAATCAGAATGCAGAGACAGAACTTATGCTCGAAGGAGATGATGATGCAGTCAGTCTGCTACAGGAAAAAGAAATTGATAATCTTGCAGGTAATTTTTTTAATTTTTTTCTTCTATTTGTTGTAAATAATAGTCACATGATTACTGAATTTAAAATCTATCTCCTGGTGGAAAAGTGTGTGCCAGTGGTTAGAATAATGCCCAATTATGTGAATTTTAATAATTTATCTCATTTCTAATGACATGATGGGATATGGATATCTTACAGTGTTGGCCCATAACAGTTTTAGAATCCTGTGAGAATAGGTTGCTTCACGAAGGTACACATACAGTGTTGTACACAATTTCAGAGGGTTCGCTGACCCCTGGAATCATTCTAGATCTCAAGTTAAAAACTCCTGCTTGAGAGTCTCAAAGAGTGGTTGAGTCTCACCTCACTTCCATATTTTCAGGCCATACAACATTGGGGTGAGTTATCTACACTAATAAAAGAGAAACATGGTAATTAGCGTATGACCGCTACCCTTCCCATTGGCTAATCAGCATATCCTTATGCAAATTAACTGTCAGCCAAGATGGCGGCCGGCAGCCATGCACTGAAGCAAACAGGGAGGCTTGCTTGCTCCAGTGACTACGGACTCCAACGTTCCCTGCCTGACTTGCCGGCCTCTCAGCTGCAACTCTAAGCAACTATGTTGCAAATATAGAAGCTAAACAAAACCCCAGAAACCGGCTTTCAGTCAGCCGGGCTTCAGCCAGCCGGACTGCAACATTGTATCAAATACAGAAGGTAAAGGCCAGAAACCTGCTTTAAGCAGCGAGGCCTCAGAGCTAAAGCTGGCCCAGAATAAAAAAAAAAAAAAGAAAAAAAGGAGCGGTTGGGAGCTTCAGTCACCCGCCAGCCTGAAAACGGCCCTCAGCCCCTTAGCCAGACTGGCCAGGCACCCCAGTGGGGACCCCCACCCTGATCCAGGACACCCTTCAGGGAAAACCAGCCGGCCCCCAAAGGGTAATATACCTCCTGGCACCGGGATCAGCGGAGCGAGGCTCCCGGCACCGGGATCAGCGTGACAGGGGGCAACGCCCAAACCCCCTGATCGCCTTGCGGCTCTGTGTGTGACAGGGGGCGGGGCCACAACCTCCCTATCTGCCCTGCTCTGTTCGTGACAAGGGAAGGCGCCCCAACCCCCTGATCAGCCCTGCTCTGTGCCTGATAGGGAGGAGCTACCCAACCCCCTGATCGGCCCTGCTCTGTGTGTGACAGGGTGCGGCGCCCCAACCCCCCCCCCCCCACACTCGGGCCCTGCTCTGTGTGTGACGGGGTAGAGCCATAACCTCTCCATCAGCCCTGCCCTGAGTGTGACAGTGGCGGTGCCCCAACCCCCTGATCGGCCCTGCTCTGTGGGTGATAGAGGGCGGCGCCCCAACACCCCTCCATGGGCCTTGCTCTGTGTGTAACGGGGTAGAGCCATAACCTCCCCATTGGCCCTGCCCTGAGTGTGACAGGGTGCAGCGCCCCAACCCCCTGATCTGCCCTGCTCTGTGTGTGACAGGGGGCGGTGCCCCAACTCCCCTATCGGTCCTACTCTGTAAGTGACAGGGGGGAGCTCCTGAACCCCCTGATGGGCCCTGCTCTGTGAGTGACAGGGGGGAGCTCCCCAACCCCCCTGATGGGCCCTGCTCTGTGAGTGACAGGGGGCAGCGCCCCAACCCCCTGATTGGCCCTGCTCTGTGCGTGACAGGGGGTGGCGCCGCAACCTCCCCATCGACCCTGCCTTGAGTGTGACAGAGGGCGGTGCCCCAACCCCCCAATCAGCCCTACCCTGAGCGTGACTGAGGGTGGCATCGCAACCTCCCAATCCACCCTGCTCTGTGCATGACAGGGGGAAGCGCCCCAACTCCCCAATCGGCCCTGCTCTGAGCCTGACCAGGGGCTGCACCTAGGGATTGGGCGTGCCCTCTGCCACCCGGGAGCAGGCCTAAGCCAGCAGGTCGTTATCTCCCGAGGGGTCCCAGACTGGGAGAGGGCACAGGCCGGGCTGGGGGACCCCCCCTCCCCCCTGAGTGCACAAATTTTTGTGCACCGGGCCTCTAGTATTCATCATAAAGGAGTAGGATTATATTCATCATTCTGTTTACAAAATAGCACTCCTGTGTCCAGAGGTGTGCTGGCAATGATCTGGCATTCCTATTGAAAGCCTCCAATTATATTTCTACCAGTTGGAGACTTCTACTTTTATGAAGAAATGATATTACTGGTAATTGTAAATTAGAGATAATACATTATTCTCCCTCTTCTAGAAAGTGTTTAATAGGGTTATATTCTAATACCAATTCCTGGATATGCCTATGTTATTAACGTTTCTGTTTCATGAAACCTTTTTATTTTCTATTTAAAACTAATCTTAAATCTAGGAACACAGATTAGCCTCAAATTCCTAAGTAAATATTCAACTTTTGGTTTTTTAGTTTCTTGATTTGTTTTAATAGTTCAGAGATTTTATTTGAGGTTATTTGGAAATATAAGCAAATGAAAAACATTATTTCCTTTTGCCCACAGATTCGTTTTTTTCTTTTCTTGGTCTTATTCTTGATCCTGAAGAACTAGAGAAAATTCACAAACATTATTCCTGATCTTTTTAGATAATGTGTTGCCATTCTTCATTTACATATGTTCAATATGTTCAGTAATTATACAGTTTAGTTTAGACTCTCTGGTAATTAGTTCCCACTTAAGGTAATTAATTACTTGATAAAAGTTTGGCCAGTACCTTGGAGTTTCTTGTGATAATATGCCCAGTAATACTATAGGCAAAATCCACTAATACTATAGGTATAATAACTCCTTTATATTTCTCTCCTCTAATGGTAACTAGAGTGATTATTAACATTAATTTATGCTTATAAACAAAATTCCCAAAATAACATTAAGTTAAAATTCCTAAAGAACAATGAAACTATGCTTGAAATAAATTATTTAAAAATTGAATCTCTACCAGTTCACTCTGTCAAGACTCCTCTAACTTCTATAAATTTTAAACAGTTTTGTCTTTGCAAAGATCTGATCCTATTGATACCTACATAGTCCTAATTCATACTATTTTTGGAATCCTTAGGTCTAAAATATCTTATAAACTGTCCTAAAATATTGATTCTCTGCTTAGTCATAGTGTTCAGTTTTATTTATTTTTACTCTGTGTAAAATATAATTTTATTATTAATTTTAAAAATCTTTATTGTTGAGACAATATTATATATGCCCCCCTTCTTTTCCCTCCATTGCCCATCTCCAACTGGTTCTGCCCTGCCCCAAGGCTTCACCACCCTATTGTCTGTGTCCATAGGTAAAGCATATCCTAATATATAAAAACCCTGGGTCGGAGGCTCGACCAACCAGAAGTCAGTCCTGCAGTCAGCACTGGGTTGCCATGGCAACCCAGTGCTGACTGCTTCCCCTGCAGGTGTGGTGCCCCAGCACTGACTGCTGAGGAGGCTGCGAATCAGGGCCAGAGAGAGGCCTGAAGAGAGAAACAGGGACTGATCTGTTGCCTCTGTGGCAGCTTTTGATCAGCACTTGCCTCTCTCTTTCTCTCCCAGTCTGGCCAGCAGCCACACCTCCATTTCTCTCCAGGCCTTCACCTGGGCTGCTGATCAGCTCCGCCTTTCTGATCAGGCCCTGTTGATAGGCCCAGAGATGCTGACTGGCATAGGAACTGACCAATCAGAACAGAATTTGGGTGCTATGAGGAGCAAATGGCTGCCTAGGAGGTGGAGCTTTTGATGCTGACTGGCATAGAAACCGACCAATCAGAACCAAATATGGGTTATGTGAAGAACCAATGGCTGTCTAGGAGGTGGAGCTTTTGACACTGACTGGCATAGGAACTGACCAATCAGAAACAAATTGGCCAGCAAAGGAGGGAAGTTGGGGGCTAGATCAGGCCTGCAGGAGAGGGCTGTTGGGGGCGATATCAGGCCGGCAGGGGAGGGCAGTTGGGGAAACCGGGCCTGCAGAGGAGGGGAGTTGGGGGTGAGATCAGGCTGGCAGGGGAGGGCAGTTGAGGGCGAGATCAGGCTGGCAGGGGCGGGCTATTGGGGGTGAGATCAGGCCAGCAGGAGAGGGCTGTTAGGGGTGATCAGGAAGGCAAGCAGAAGCAGTTAGGGGCAATCAGGCAGGCAGGCAGAGTGGTTAGTGGCAATCAGGCAGGCAGTCAGAGGGGTTTGGGGTAATCAGGCAGGCAGGCAGGTGAGCAGTTAGGAGTCAGTGGTCCCAGATTGCGAGAAGGATGTCCCCCAAGGGGTCCTCAGTTGGAGAGGCTGCAGGCTGGGCTGAGGGAACCCCTCCCTCTGTGCACGAATTTGGTGCACTGGGCCATTAGTATACATATAAGTTCTTTGGTTAATCTCTCTCCCTCCCCCGCTTCACCCTTCCCTCTGAGAGTCCTCATTCTGTTCCATGTTCCCATGCCTCTGGTTCTATTTTATTCACCAGTTTATTTTGTTCATTTGATATCTTGTTAGTTTATTTTGATTTTTAGATTCAATTGTTGATAGATATGTATTTATTGCCATTTTATTTTTCATATTTTTATCGTTTTTCCCTTTTCTTCCTCCTCCTCCTCCTTCTCCTTCTTTTCTTTTAATTCTTCTTTCTCTTTTTAAAGAATACCCTTCAATATTTCATGTAATACTGGTTTGGTGGTGGTAAACTCCTTTTGCTTTTTCTTGTCTGTGAAGCTCTTTATCTGACCTTCAATTCTAAATGTTAGCTTTGCTGGGTAGAGTAATCTTGGTTGTAGGTCCTTGCTATTCATCACTTTGAATATTTCTTGCCACTCCCTTCTGGCCTACAAAGTCTCTGTTGAGAAATCAGCTAACAATCAAATGGGCACTCCCTGGTAGGTAACTAACTGATTTTTTCTTGCTGCTTTTAAGATTCTCTCTTTGTGTTTAATCTTTGGCATTTTAATTATGATGTGCCTGGTGTGGACCAATTTGGGTTCCCCTTTGTTTTGGGACTCTCTGCGCTTCCTATACTTGTGTATCTATTTCTTTCAGCAGGTAGGGGAAGTTTTCTGTCATTATTTCTTCAAATAGGTTTTCAATATCTTGCTCTCTCTCTTCTCTTTCTGGCACCCCCATAATTCAAATGTTGGTACACTTGAAGTTGTTACACTATCTTCATATTTTTGGATTCTTTTTTCTTTTTGCTCTTCTGATTGGCTGTTTTTTGCTTCCTCATATTACAAATCCTTGATTTGATTCTCAGAATCCTCTACTGTTGAATCCTTGTAAATTATTCTTTATTTCAGTTAGTGTATGCTTAATTTCTGACTGGTCCTTTTTCATGTCTTTGACATTCTCACTAAGATCCTTGAAATTCTCACTACGTCCCTTGAAGCTCTCATTAAGATCCTTGAGCATCCTTATAACCATTGCTTTGAACTCTGTATCTAATACTTTATTTGCTTCCATTTCATTTAGTATTTTTTCTCGAGATTTTTTTTGCTCTTTCATTTGTGACATGTTTCTTTAGCTCTACATTTTGGCTGCTTCCCTGTGTTTGTTTCTATATATTAGGTAGAGCTGCTATTTCTCCTGGAATTGATAGAATGGCCTTGTGTAGTAGTTGTCCTATAGGGCCCAGTG
Organism: Myotis lucifugus; assembly: GCF_000147115.1. Taxonomy (NCBI): domain Eukaryota; kingdom Metazoa; phylum Chordata; class Mammalia; order Chiroptera; family Vespertilionidae; genus Myotis; species Myotis lucifugus. The sequence goes on from NW_005871055.1 coordinate 19,172,278, forward strand.
GCTCAGCCTCCCTAGTTACCTGAGCTGGGCACTCTAGGTGTGCCCCTGGGTGGACTGTGTACAGTCTTGTTGTAGTTGAGCCTTGATTGCTATTGGCATTTCTGGGGGGAATTTACCTCCAGGCCAATTGGCTGTGAAGACCAGCTGCAACTACAGTGGAAGGGCTGCTGTACAGAAGATACCCCAAATGGAACAGGACTTGCTTCAGTGGGGCTTTGTTGCTCACTGAGTCTGCCCCTTGAGTGTGTCACTCATGGATGCGTAGAGTTTTAATCTAGTATGGTCTGAAGCTATCTACTGGGTGCACTAGCTCTATAGCCTCCAAAGAGTTACAAAGTCAGCCACTGCCTGAGATCACCTAGCGGAGCTACAGAGCAATCTGCAGATGGCTGTTATTTGTGTTGGGCTCAGAAGTGTCCAAGTGAGGCCAAGCTGTGAAGCAAGGCAGGCTGTTTCTAGTGCCAGTTTTGGGGCCTCTTATTTGATAGGTATGGGTATGCTGACTTCAGCTTCTGCTTGTTTGAGAGATTTAAGGAAGTCTGAAGCCTGAACTAGGACAGGCCATTTCATATGGAAAAGCCACTACAAACTACTTGGGTGTGGCTGCAAATCTAGTGGGGGAGGATCTCAGGGAATTAGGGCAGAGTGAGCAGTGTGCTCCAGGCTGATGGAAACTCAGATATGGCTGCCAGTCAGCTCTGCACCTGGGGAGGTCTCAGCATAGGAACAATGACCTCTGTGAGCACCCCTGTCTGAGAGAAAGCCACCCCCAAGTTTTTGCTCCGATGCCAGACAATCTTGTTTCCTCCTTGTATATTCCTGGATCTGGCCAAGCCATTGCCCCAGCACTGGAGCTCAAATGGAGCATGTCCATGTAAGTTCATGCATGGGCCCTTTAAGAGGAACTGCCTGGCTCTCCAGCAGCCTTTGTGTCACTCAGCCACAGTCTCCACTGGATTTTATTGCCCAAAGTTATGGAACTTCACTTCCTGGCACTGATTCCCCAGGGGAGGTGGCAGGGGGGAGGGAAGAGTGCTGGTGGGTGGCTGGGATCCCTGGCTCCTTATGGGAGGCCTCTGCAGCTGAGATATCCCTCCCATTAAAAAAATGCCACATGTGGGTGTTGGACCAGCCTGTTCCACACCTCCGCCCTTTCTATTAGTCTCAATGTGCTTCACTCTTTACTTTTCTTGTTGTAGGACTTCCATTCAGCCAGCTTTCAGGCAGTTCTAAACAATGGTTGTTCCATATTTTAGTTGTAATTTTGATGTAGTTGTGGGAGGCAGCGAGTACCTCATTTACCTACTCAACCATCTTGGTTTTCCTAAAATCAGTATTCACTTTTAAAAGAGCTGTCTACAAATGTGACCGTAAACTTTGAATGTAGTACAACAGTAGGGGATGTTTTCTTGTTTTGTTTTAATCCTACCTGAGGATATTCTTTTCCATTGATTTTTAGAGAGAGTGGATGGGAAGTAGGGAGGGGGAGAGAGAGAGAGAGAGAGTGAGAAAAACATTGATGTGAGAGAGACACATTGATTGGTTACCTCCCAACCTCTCTGGGGCACTGAACCTGAAATCCAGACATGTGCCCTTCACCAGGAATCAAACCCACCACCCTTTGGTGCACAGGCTAACGCTCTAACCACTGAGCAACACAAGTCAGGGCAGGGACAGATGTTTTATGAAGAGAGAAGTAAGGGTCACAGGGTTAGTCTACAAAATACGTAGGTATAGACAGATACAGTCTATAAATGCTGAAGCCTACTAGTATTTATTAATCTAGCCTGACATGATAGTGACAATGTCACATAAAAATCATTTTTCGAAGTTAATTACAAACCAGTATTCTTAGATTTAAAAGATTAGCTGCTAATGAAGTTTCCGGACACATAAATACATAACTTTTGATGTTGCTCTGACAATTGTGCTGAAAATTGTTTTTTCTCAGAAATTAAAATTTGATAAACAATGTCTTTCTTATCATTGTAAATGACCCGATAGTGTATTTAAACTGGTTAAAGAAAACTTTGCAATCACAGGAGCTCTAACTCCAAATCAAAATTCAGGAGATCATAAAAGATGTGTATAAAATTAATCACAATAGAAAAATACGGGAAATTGCCAACTTAGTTAAGATTGATTGTGGGGTTTTTTTTGGTTTAAAAGATAGGATCAATTCCGATTATAGAAATAAAATTTGAGAAAAGAATAATAGCCAGCATTTCTTAATAGGAACCAGGCAGTGTTTCAAGGTTTTTATGTGCAATAACCTATTTAATAATCACAACTGTATAAGAAGATGCTATTGTTACCCTAATTTTACAAATGAAGATATAGAGGCCAAGAGAGGTTAAGTAGCTTGCATAAAGTTAAGAAGTATATGGTTTGAACTAAAATACACAAAATAGTAAATTTAAATATGTATCTGTATATACTTAAAGAATCTTCTAAAATGATGTAAAAACAAGATCTTCAGTTTATAATTAAACTTTTATACTGGTTTTATTATATTACTAGAGGCCCGGTGTATAAAAATTTGTGCACTCGGGGGGGAGAGGGGGTCCCTCAGCCCGGCCTGTGCCCTCTCCCAGTCTGGGACCCCTCGGGAGATAATGACCTGCTGGCTTAGGCCTGCTCCCGGGTGGCAGAGGGCAGGCCCAATCCCTAGGTGCAGCCCCTGGTCGGGCTCAGAGCAGGGCCGATTGGGGAGTTGGGGCGCTGCCCCCTGTCATGCACAGAGCAGGGCGGATCGAGAGGTTCCGATGCCACCCCTAGTCACGCTCAGGGTAGAGCCCATTGGAGGTTGGGGCACCACCCTCTGTCATACTCAAGGCAGGGTCGATGGGGAGGTTGCGGCGCCACCCCCTGTCACGCACAGAGCAGGGCCCATCAGGGGGGTTGGGGCTCCATACCCTGTCACGCACAGAGCAGGGTCGATCAGGGGGTTGGGGAGCTCCCCCCTGTCACACACAGAGCAGGGCCAATCAGGGGGTTGAGGCGCTCCCCCCTGTCACGCACAGAGTAGGGCCGATAGGGGAGTTGGGGCACCGCCCCTTGTCACACACAGAGAAGGGCAGATCAGGGGGTTGGGGCACCGCCCTCTATCACCTACACAGCAGGGCTGATCAGGGGGTTGGGGCGCCGCTACTGTCACACTCAGGGCAGGGCCAATGGGAAGGTTATGGCTCTACCCCGTCACACACAGAGCAGGGCCCGTGGGTGGGGTTGGGGTGCCACACCCTGTTACACACAGAGCAGGGCCAATCAGGGGGTTAGGGCACTGCACCCTGTCACACACAGAGCTGCAGAGCGATCAGGGGGTTGGGGAGCTCCCCCTTATCAGGCACAGAGCAGGGCGGATAGGGAGGTTGTGGCCCCGCCTCCTGTCACACACAGAACCACAGGGCGGTCAGGGGGTTTGGTCACTGCCCCCTGTCACACCAGAGCTTCAGGGCAATCAGGGGGTTGGGCGCTGCCCCCTGTCACACTGATCCCAGTGCCGGGAGGCCTCGCGGCTCCGCTGATCCCGGTGCTGGGAGGCATATTACCCTTTTACTATATAGGATAGAGGCCTGGTGCACGGGTGGGGGCCGGCTGGTTTGTCCTGAAGGGTGTCCTGGATCAGGGTGGGGGTCCCCACTGGGATGCCTGGCCAGCCTGGATGAGGGGATGATGGCTGTTTGCAGCTGGTCACACCCCCTTCAGGGTGGAGGTCCCCACTGGGGTGCCTGGCCAGTCTGGGTGAGGGGCTGAGGGCCGTTTTCAGGCTGGCAGGTGACTGAAGCTCCCAACCTGTCCTTTTTTTCTTTTTTTTTTTATTCTGGGCCAGCTTTAGCTCTGAGGCTTGGCTCCAGCTCTGAGGCTTGGCTCCAGCTCTGAGGCCTCGGCTGCTGAAAGCAGGTATCTGGTTTGTTTGGGTTCTATAATCGAAACACTGTTTCAACTCCAGCTCTGAGATCCCGGCTGGCTGAAAGCAGGTTTCTGGGGTTTTGATTAGCTTCTATATTTGTAACAATGTCTCAAACTGCAAGCTCAGAGGCCGGCAAGGCAGGTGGGGAACCTTGGCTTCCTCCGTCACTGAAGCAGGCAAGCCTCCTGTTAGCTTCAAGATGCCTGGCTGCTGGCCGCCATCTTGGTTGGCAGTTAATTTGCATATCGCCCTGATTAGCCAATGGGAAGGGTAGCGGAGGTACGGCCAATTACCATGTTTCTCTATTATTAGATAGGATACTTAGAAGTCTATGAATATGCATAATAGTTAATTTTAGTTTTATATATGTATTCCCTAAAATCATTCTGGTAAGTTAGAAAAAGTCTGACAGCATATTTGTAGCACAATTTTATTTAAATAATTACCCTTTTAGAGGTCTTCTACATTTTGTTTGGAGTTTTCTGGTTCTAATGAAGATAAATATTCCGCAATGTTTTAAAGATTTAAATGTCATACAATTTTCTGTTTCACTTTTAGTTTTCTTTCTTCCCAAGCATTCTTCTCAATAGTCAAGTTAAATGTGTGATTATGAATAGCTGAATTTATTATTTATTGTAGAAAATGGCTAATATTATAACATGAAAATATGAAAATTAAGTAATTATAATATTAATAACAGTTTATTTTAATTGTTTGGTGTGTTTTTTTAGTTTGTAGTGATTCAGCAAAGTCAATTAGGGCCTAAATTTTCTTATGTAACTAAAATTTTTAACTTACTATGTTATATATATTGCTTAAAATATTTTATTACTTAAAACATTGAAATTAATTAGTATAGTTCACCTGATTTTAATATAAAATCTCAATTTATTTTAATTTGACACTTAAATCAGTTTTGTAAACTATGAAAAAA
>NW_005871055.1:19177224-19223685 GCF_000147115.1 Myotis lucifugus
ATATATATATATATATCCTAGTATTTCCTATATATAAAAGCCCAGTGACCAAAACAGTGGAACGATCAGAACAACCAGAGACCAGAATGACCACAGCCCCTCACCCCAATCAGCCACTCCTCAGCGAGCGGTTAGGGGTGATCAGGCAGGCAGAGGTGCTTAGGGGAGATCAGGCAGGCAGGCGAGTGGTTAGGGGTGATCAGGCAGGCAGAGTTCTTAGGGTTTATCAGGCAGGCAGGCGAGTGGTTAGGGGCAATCAGGTAGGCAGGCGAGTGGTTAGGGGTGGTCAGACAGGCAGGTGAGCAGTTAGGGGCCAATGGTCCCAGATTGTGAGAGGGATGTCCGAATGTCCTGACCTGCTGGCCAGGTCACCCCAAACACCCCCTCCCTGCCGGCGGGGTTGCTCCTAACTGCCCCCCCCCCCACCAGCCTGGTCACCCCTTACTGTCCTCCCTGCAGGCCTGTTCGCCCCTAACTGCCCCCCCACCATCCTGGTCGCCCCTAGCTGCCCCCCTCCTGGCCTGGTCGCCCCTCACGGCCCTCACCCTGCCAGCCTGGTCACCCCACGCAGCCTGCTGCTCAGTCCTTTGGTCGTCTCTCACTAATCCCCCTGCAGCCTGCTTGTTCAGTTGTTTGGTAGTCCCTCACTAACCCCCCTACTGGCCTGGTCGTAGGCAGCCATCTTGTTAGGGCATGAGGTCAATTTGCATATTACCTCTTTATTTTATAGGATTACCATAATTTTAGAACATTTTACCACCCCAAAAAGAAACCATATAGTCTTTGGCTAGTCTCCTCAATTTCCCCATTCCCTATCCACAAAGCCCTGGAGCACCACTAATGTAATTTCTGTCTCCATAAATTTGCCTATTCAGTACATTTCATATAAATGTAGTCTTTTCATATAATATGTAGTATTTGTGACTGGCTCCTTTTACTTAGTATAGTGTTTTCAAGGTTCATCCATATTGTAGCATGTATGTCTTATTTTAAAGCAAATAACTTTCCATTATATGGATATACCACATTTTGCTTATCCATTCATTAGTTGATGAGCATTTAGTTTGTTTTCACCTTTGGCTATTATGATTAATGCTGCCATGAACATTCATGTACAACATTTTATGTAAACATGTATTTTTATTTCTCAAATATATACCTAAGTATGGAATTGCTGGGTCAAATAATAACTTTATACTTACCCTTTTTATGAACTGCTAGACTGTTTTCTAAAGTGGCTGCATCATTTTATATTCCCATCAGCAGTGTGTGAGACTCCAGTTTCTCCACATTCTTCACAATGCCACTCCATTAAATTTTAATTATACCATTCTTAAGACACCTTAAAGCTTTGTAGATGCTTTTCTGTGTGTTTTCTCCCTCCTCTTAAATTGTAAATCCCTTAGGTGTAGCGACCATACCTTTGAATCATGAAGAAATCTGCTCTTAAAAGCTTTTCATTGACAAAGTTCACATAGGTAAAATAAACTGGAGAACTGAGATAAGACAAAAGACAAATCAAAACTTATTTTGAGCTTGAATTATCAGAAAATCTGCTCATACTAGTTGAAACATTTCAAATAATTACTCTACTGATCACTTGACTTTTCCATGGTAAGATCACCTAAAGTTAAGCTAATCTTTGTTTCATCCCATTTTCTGTGAATTGTGTCATTTTAATTAAATGTCTCTTAAAGTCAAGATACCACCTTGACTCTGAGTCACAAAATAGTTTCTCTATCACATGGAAAAGACATTTGATAATTCTGTAACCAATGGATTTTATTATTTCAAAAAAAGTATTAATATAAGGAACTAGAAACATGGGAAGAATTGTTAGAATATAAGAGTTGGATTTGTATGTAGATTTTTCAAAGTGGTAGATTTATAAACATTTCTCTCTCAAGTCAGGAATCTGAAACTCAGGAAAAATACATTATGTAAATTTAAGAATATGAAAAAAAATTAGAAGTAAGGAGGCAGTCTACTAAAAGAAACAGAATGTAGTCAATGAGAAGTTCTCCTGACAATCCCAACATGGTTTATCTTTCATGTCTATCACAGTAACTAGTGCTTAGAATTATTTTTTATGGTTGACCATTCCTACATCCCTAAATCTCTATTTGACTGCATTCACAAACTCATTTACTAATACTTATCATTAACATACTAGGAGCCCAGTGCACAAATTCGTGCACCTTGAAAGGAACTGTGGGCCTCGAGGCTGCAGTGGGCACAGGGGTGGGTATCGGCCCATCCTCTGTACCCCGACCTGGCACCTACCTCCGCGGCCTCCTGTCCCCTGTCTGCTGGCAGCCCGCTGATGCCGCTCCCACCGATGCTGCTCCCACGAGCTGACGGCCCTGGCCCCGCTTGCACCTGCTGATGGTGTGGAGCGATTGGGGCCAGTGCCAGCTGTGGGTGCGATTGGGGCCAGTGCCAAGCGCTGGCAGTGGGTTCGAGTGGCTGTTCCCACAGCAGGTGCGAGTGCCGGGTGGGAATGTGGTACGTGGGAACAAATAATTTTCAGTAACCACCAGAGGCTCGCTCCAATGACAACGACCTGCACCCTGCCTTGGTCTGGCACCCCCGCTCACCTGCTCTACCATCCCGCTGTGGCTGATGCCTGCCATGTTCCACGCTCTGCCACCAAGTGCCAACACCCGCCATGTTCTATGCACGCCCCCTGGTGGTCAGCGCATGTCATAGTGACTAGTTGTTTGGTTGTTCGGTTGTTTGGCCATTTGGTCTATTGGCATATTAGGGTTTTATATATATAGACTAGAGGCCCAGTGCATGAAATTCATGCATAAGGCGGGGGTCTCCTCAGCCCAGCCTGCACCCTATACAATCTGGGACCCCTCAGTGATGTCTGTCTCACAATCCAGGACTGCTTGCTCCTAACTGCTCACCTGTCTGCCTGCCCTATCGCCCCTAACTGGCCCCCTGTGAGCCTGATCACCCCTAACAGCCTCTGCCTGCCAACCTGATTGCCCCCAACTGCCCGCCCCGCTGGCCTGGTCACTCCCAACTGCCCCACCCTGCTGGCCTGGTTACCCCCAACTGCCCCCACCCCCCGGCCTGGTCGCTCCTAACTGCCTGCCCCGCCAGCATGGTCATCACTTAATGCTCCCCCTGCCGGCCTGGTCGCCCCTAACTGCCTCCCTGCCAGCCTGGTCACCCCTTCTTGCCCCTCTTGCTGGCCTGGTCGCCCCTCACTGCCCCACCTGCCAGCCTGGTCATCCCTCACTGCCCCCCTCTGCCAGCCTGGTTGCCCCACACAGCCTGCTGTTCAGTCGCTTGATCATCCCTCACTAACCCCCCTGCAGGCCTGGTCACCCCACGCAGCCTGGTGTTCAGTTGTTTGGTTGTCCCTCACTAACCCCCCCGGCCGGCTTTGTTGCCCACTCAGCCTGTTCTGTCATCCATTCAGTTGTTTCGGATGTGATGGCCCCTGGCTCTTTATATATATAGACAGTGCTCTGGAACTCAGACACTTACAAGAAAAAAAATCATCATGAGAATTAGCTCAGCTATCATTACCTCTCAGTCATTTGCATATAACCAGTAAGTTTTGGCTACCCGGATATTAGACAATTAGAATATCAGATAGAGCCAGGCCAGAGTGGCTCAGTTAGTTGAGCATCATCTTGTGCACAGAAAGGTTGCTAGTTCAATTCAGATCAGGGCACATGCCTGGGTTATAGGTTTGATCCCCAGTCAGGAAGTGTATAGAAGCAACCAATTGATGTTTCTCTCTCTCTCTCTCTCTCTCTCTCTCTCTCTCTCTCTCTCCCTCTCCCTCTCCCTATCACTCTCTCTCTCCCTCCCTCCCTCTTTTCCTCTCTTCCCTTCCTCTTGCTAAGCATGTCCTGGGGTGAGGATTAAAATTTTTAAAAAAGATCAGATAGATAATTTAGGCCTTTAAATGTTCTAACTTGGAATTTCCAGATTCCAGAGGCAAACATTTTACATATAAATTAAACGTTACCAAAAAGCTGAGCTAAAAAAGGAGGATAAAGCAACATACAGAGTATACAAAGAAGGAAGCACTCAAGATTCTAGAAAAATATCATAAAATTGCAGGAACAACAGAATTCTAAAAGCTGAGATTTTTTTTTTTCAGAGAAATTTGTTGTTTAAAAAATATATATGAGCTACACAGGAAACTTTTAATATAATTGTTTAATGAAATGAAAGACTAAGTCCTATAGAAGAGAATAAATTCAGTGTTTCATTGAAGTAGATGAACGCTCAGATCATGTCTGCTTAAGCCTATTCCATGCAGTATAATTCTAATATGGGTAATAAACATTCCTTCCTTAACAAAACTACTATTTTAAAAAAGATTCCTACAAATTTATTTTTATTTCATTTTAGTTACAGAGTCTAACTAGAATTAAGTCAACTCGATATTTGTATTTAAGGGAATAATGTCTTTTAAATGTTCTGGATTGTCTAACATGCACTTTGCTCAGGATTTTCCCCTTAATTTTTAAACCCATGTGTATTTCAAGGGAAATTTAATCCATATGTCCCTGACTCACTCACACTTAACTCATCAAAATGTTGTTTAATAAAAGCTATTTGATGTTGAAAAAGCCTTATGAATCTTTATAAGTCTTTCTTCTCTCTCTTTGAATTAGGAAGTTGCTTTCCAGTCATAAATAGTATACACAAAGATTCATGTTCAGCTTCAAACACAGAATTCACAAAGCTCTTAGAAACAACATTAAGCACGTGCTCATTTCTTAAAAAGCCAAAATATTTAGATTTCTAACATAACTTTTTAATTCAGTCAAAGAGTTATAAAAATAAATAAAAGCTTCACCTTGAATTTTTAACCTTCTTAGCCTGTAGCCATTATTTTTACAACATTTTTACAAGACCATTTCAGAGTCTGCAAATATTTCACTGTATCCATTTTTCTGTATTTCCAAAAATGTTTGTCACCTTCAACCGTGGATTCTGTAGTCTATAAAATTATAAACACTTTAAAGGTTCTCTTAATTGTAGCAGGATCCCTGCTAACCAAACTATGTAAATTTAAAATATAATAAAAGAACATCATTCAACTCTGTGTATTAGACATCAACCATGATGAAAATTATTTATAACATTCTTACACCTTTTTTTTAAATTTTAAAAATAAGCCATCCTTTGTTATGCTGTGCTTCACAAACTACAAAGCTGAGGTCTATTTTTTTTCTAAGACAGTATTCTAGTTGATATTTATTTTCATATATTACTTTTTAGTCTGTATGGAAAATTTTGCATAAAGCTATGACTCTACTGATGTATTGTTTTACTTACTACCCAAATGAAAAATTGGGGCAATAAACAACTCAACTATCTTATCAGTAGAACATATCTCTTCTATACTGTATGTAGGGGACTAAACTTCCATGTGCCATGGTTTTTATATGAATGAAGTATATGAATGTGGATATTAATCACCTACTGAAAATATATGGGACATCTTGTTTGTCACACTTGGAGGAAACATTATGTGAGATAACATACTGTTTTTCTAATCCCAAATTGTGGATATTAGCAAATTAGAGAAGAGGAGAGGTGAGACATTCATCATCGAATACTGCCACACTTATGAAAGCACTGGTGCTCTCTCTGAAGGACTTTAGCACTAATTCAAACATTAGGGGAATAATGGATTTTACACTGTATTTTGAAAAGTGCTAGACCAAAGGACAAAGAAGTTTTCCTGTGTACTGAAAATATTTTTATTTAATTATTTTATTTCCATGGCTTGAGGCTATAGAGACAGAGTAATAGCCTGCAGAAGAAGGTACTTAAACAAAAACAGTCAACATTAGGGATAAGTATTTACATGGCAACCAATTTATAAGTAATTATCACAGTAGAATATGCTCCATCAGTTTAAATTATCAGTCCAATAAGTTTAAGTCTAGAACTTTTTATCAGCAAAAAGATGGGAAAGTCAGGCTGAGTTTGCTGTCTATATATTGTTAAATATCTTTTCCCAGATAAAATAATTAGGCAGTTTTACTGATCAGAAGATGACTGATCATGCCCTGGCCCAGGTTGCTCAGTAGTTAAAGCACTGGCCTGCCCACACTAAAGTGTTGAGGTTCGATTCCAGGTCAAGGGCAAGTACTTGGGTTTCAGGTTCCTCCTCAGCCCAGTCAGGGAGCATTTGGGAGACAACCAATCAATGTGTCTCTCTCACATCTCTCTCTCTCTCCCTTCCTCTCTCCCTCCCTCTCTCCCTCCTTCCCACTTTCAAAAAAAAAAGAAAGAAAGAAAGAAAGAAAGAAAGAAAGAAAGAAAGAAAGAAAGAAAGGGAGGGAGGGAGGGAGGGAGGGAGGGAGGGAGGGAGGGAGGAAGGAAGGAAGGAAGGAAGGAAGGAAGGAAGGAAGGAAGGAAGGAAGGAAGGGAGGAAGGAAAGAAAGAAAGAAAAAAATCCTCTGGTGAGGATTAACAAAAAAAAAAAGAATTAGAAGAAGAAAATAAAAATAAAAAAATGAAGACGATGACTGCTCACAATGCTTTATTATTTTTTAATTCAAAAGTTGTTACTTTTTTTTAAAAGTACTAACAGATAAACAGTTAAGTATAGTTGCAGTGCTATACCAGTTCAATTTGTATATAAAGCAGAAATGTTAAGAATCAGGTATCACAACAAATTTCTAAAAAAATAAGATTGGGTTGTGAAAATGAGTCTCCATAGAACAGTCAAGCTTTTTTGAGGGGAGGGGGGTGGGAGAAGAGGGATTAATGAAGTAGGTAAATAGTAAAAGAGTTAAATGTGGATTGGCAAATGAAGCTGGGGACTCAATTTACATTTGTTGAGAAAAAATAATGCTACAGGCTGATAACTTTGCAACTCTATGAATTAGGTATACTTCATTTTAAGATATGGAAACTAAGGTCTAGACATCATGATCACTTAAAAAGCACTTGTTAATTCTGTTATATTAGTGTTTTTTTAAGTCCAAGTTGCAACCTAGCAAATTATGTGGGTTATTACCAGCATTATTTTTAAATGACATATAAGAGAAAAGAATAGATTGGAGAGAGAGCAAGATATTGAAAACCTATTTGAAGAAATAATGACTGAAAACTTCCCCTACATGATGAAAGAAATAGACTTACAAGTCCAGGAAATGCAGAGAACCCCAAACAAAAGGAATCCAAAGAGGACCACACCAAGACACATCATAATTAAAATGCCAAGGATTAAACACAAAGAGAGAAGCTTAAATGCAGCAAGAGAAAAGCAGTCAGTTACCTACAAGGGAGCGCCCATAGGACTGTCAGCTGATTTCTCAACAGAAACTTTGCAGGCCAGAAGGGAGTGGCAAGAAATATTCAAAGTGATGAATAGCAAGGACATACAATCAAGATTACTCTACCCAGCAAAGCCATCATTTAGAATTGAAGGTCAGATAAAGAGATTCACAAGTAAGAAAAAGCTAAAGGAGTTCATCACCATGAAATGTTGAAAGGTAATCTTTAGGAAACGGAAGAAGAAAAAGATTAAAAATATGAAAAATAAAATGGCAATAAATACATATCTATCAACACTTGAATCTAAAAATCAAAATAAACTGGCAAGAAATCTAATGAACAAAATAGTGGTAATAAAATAGAACCAGAGGCATGGGAACATGGAACAGAATGATGAATTTCAGGGAGGAAGGGGGAGGGGAGACAGAAAGAGATTAATCAAAGATCTTACCTATGGACACAGACAAAAGCGTGGTGAAGGCCTGGGGTGTGGTGGGAACTGGATGGAGGGGGCAATGGGGATAAAAAAAGAGGGACATCTGTAATACTCTCAACAATAAATATTTGGAGGCGGGGAAAGAATAGATTCAAATAGGAAAAAAATCATTGCACATAGTAAAGATAAGAACTGGAAAGACCTATTTGTTCTTATTCTTTGATATCAGATTCCAACTTGGCTCAGGTTGGATGTGGTTATCTAAGGAAAACAAATATATACACAATATATACTATATACAAGACATTACGGTGGGTGTGTTGAGTTAAAATACATATAAGGTTAAAGCTCCTGTTTTCAAGGAAGTGATATAGTGACGCAGTGGTTCTCAGCCTTCTGGCCCTTTAAATACAGTTCATGTTGTGACCCAACCATAAAATTATTTTCGTTGCTACTTCATAACTGTAATGTTGCTACTGTTATGAATCGTAATGTAAATATCTGATTTGCAGGATGGTCTTAGGCGACCCCTGTGAAAGGGTCGTTCAACCGCCAAAGGGGTCACGACCCACAGGTTGAGAACCGCTGGTAGAGGAAGAGCAGATAGAGGGGGGACACCCTAGATATGCAGAGGAAATCATGATTACGTAAAACAGGGTCCTTGATCATCATGTGGGTTCTGAAAGCCCTCCTGGACTGTTTTATATCTCGAGTCTGGAAGCATAAGTACAAGATTTAGAAAAACTTAAAAAGTTAGTACTGAGAATGGAAAACATCATTTGATAAAATATCACCTTCTGTGTGAAACTACTGTAGTCCTAAATTATTCATGTAAAAGTATGAAGCAAAGGAGTCTCTGAAGCAGAGACTGAGGCACTTACCTGCGGAGCTTTTTGTGCCTGGAGGAATATGGATTTTTATCCTGAAGGCTACAGTGAGACAATAAAGCATTTTAAGCATGACAATGATAAGGTCCAATTTATATATATATATATTTTTAAATATATTTTATTGATTTTTTACAGAGAGGAAGGGAGAGAGATAGAGAGTTAGAAACATCGATGAGAGAGAACCATCGATCAGCTGCCTCCTGCACATCTCCTACGGGGGATGTGCCTGCAACCCAGGTACATGCCCTTGACCGGAATCGAACCTGGGACCTTTCAGTCCGCAGGCCGACGCTCTATCCACTGAGCCAAACCGGTTTCGGCCAATTTATATATTTTTTAAAAATTGTTCAGGCCACTATATAGGTTATAGTTTTAGGATGCCAAGACTTGAGGTAAAAGGCTGTTGTTGTCCAAACCAGAGTGATTGAGAGACTATACTAAATTGGTAGTCACAGGAAAGAGAAGGGAACAGCTACAAATAACACTTAGAAGATAATATATGAAGGACAGTGATAATTGACTAGTTGTGGGGAGTAAGAATGAGAGGAATTTGGTCTTGGAGAAGAAGTGATTTAAAAAAGTATTACAGGGATCCCAACATGGGGGCTGGCCAGACTGTAGTGAAAGAGAGAGTGAGAGTGAGTAAAAGAGTGAGAGGGGAGTGTGTGGACATGTATGGTGTGTGTGTGTGGGGGGGGGCAGTTAGCTCTCACAAGAATCTCGGGGCTGGTGGATCAGGCTCTCCTGGACAGGGAGCCCCTGCTATGGCCACAGGCACTCCCTGGATGGCAGGGCTCTGGCACAGAAACCACGCCATCATAAAGGGGGAAGCAGCAGAGACCAGGAGCACAGCCTCATCACGACCCAGACTGGCCTTGGACACTACCCCAACATGCACAGTGAGCCGCTCACCAGCCATAACTTGCAAGGGACTTTTGCCGTGCCCCTACAGTGAGTCACACACCAGCTGGCTTGGGACATCACAGGAAGTCACACACCAGAGGAACTGTGTGCATGCCCAGGCTGAGGGACCAGATCCATGGGGGAAGGGAGTATAACTCAGAACAGAGACAATAAAGGTGTGAAACTCAAGGCAACCCAGCCTCTGGGCTAAGGAGTCCATGGCTACTGGACTACTAGGGCCTTCAACCTCTTGGACCTCAATCAGGTTGCCCAGGGACAGTGACTCACATGTACCTGCCCTAGAGAAGCTTCCAGGAGACCTAGGATAGATACACCAAGGGACAAGATTCAACAACATCAGAGCAAAATCCAGCAAAACCCAATCTTACTGGCAGCAAGTCAGAGAAGAGATCCTTCCCACAAACAGGACATCTGCAATCAGGTGGGCAGTAAAACACACCCACCGTATTCTCTGAAAGCTAAACAATACCTCACGCTCCTAAAGCCCTGCCAGAAACAGACTTTTGAGGGATTAAGATTGACAGCTGGCTGACAAGTAAAGGAGGGCAGAGGTGAAGCCCAGGGAGCCAAGGGAACATTGCTGAACCAGGCTTGAGCCACATGAGGCTAACAAGGCTATTTTAAAGGGCAGATTGACCTCTCCTGCTTGTGGCCAAGGCCTGTGGAGACAGACACAAGTATTGGATCAGTTGATCAATAGATTGCCTGGAGCAGCAAGCAGCACATCCACAACAGCTTGCATGATGAGGTCAGAAATGAGTCACATAATCAGACAACGTGTGAGGAGATTCCATACAAGAAAGGGAAAATAACATTCAAGACCCAGCTACATCAGGAGGACACAAATAACTCAAGTAGAGGGCTCTCCTAGAACACCCAGCTCAGGCGATCTGAGAGACTGCACCACTGGGTCCCACAAAACACCTTCTACATAGGACCACCCCCCCCAAAAATCTGGGTGGCATAGCAGTTTGATCTAAGACATAGAAACAAATACAAAAGGAAAGCAAAAATGGAGAGACAAAGAAACAATCCCCAAAGAGGGGTGGTGGGGGAGGTGGAATCGCCAGAAAAGTAACTAAATGAAATGGAGGCATGTAACCTGTCAGACAAAGAATTCAAAGTAAAAAAAAAAAAATGCTCAAAGTCTGTTATTATCAGGGATTTGCAAATGAAAATGACATCTGTCAGAATGGCTATCATCAACAAATGACAAGTGCTCTGGAGGATATGCAGAAAAGAGAACCCTAGTACACTGCTGGTGGGATTGCAGACTGGTGTAGCCTCTGTGGAAAACAGTATGGGGTTTCCTCAAAAAATAAAAAATAGAACTGCCATTTGACTCAGTGACCCCACTTCTACGAATATATCCTAAGAAATCAGAAACACCAATCAGAAAGGACATATGCACCCATATGTTCATAGCAGTGCAATTTACAATAGCTTAGATTTTGAAATAGCATAAGTGCCCATTAGCTGGTGAGTGGATTAAAATACTGTGGTACATCTACACAGTGGAATAATATGCTGCTGTAAAAAACGAAAGAACTTTTACCATTTGCAACAGCATGGATGGACCTGGAGAGCATTATGCTAAGCGAAATACTAGTAAGCCAGTCAATGAAAGATAAGTATTACATGATCTCAGTCATATGTGGAATCTAATGATGAACAAAAACTGATGAACAAAAATAGACCCAGAGACATAGAAACATTAAACAGACTGTCAAACCTCAGAGGGAAGGCAGGGGAGGGTGGGTGGATAGGAAGAAATAAACCAATAAACTTGTATGCATATATATATATATATATATATATATATATATATATATATATATTAGAGGCCCGGTGCACAAAAATTTGTGCACCGGCCGGGGGAGTATCCCTCAGCCCCACTTGTGCCCTCTCACAGTCTGGGACCCCTGGGGGGATAACGACCTGCTGGCTTAGGCCCACTCCCAGGTGGCAGAGGGCAGGCCCAATCCCTAGGTGCCTGCTCCACAGCCCCTGGTCGGGCTCAGAGCAGGGCCGATTGGGGAGTTGGGGCGCCATCCCCTGTCATGCACAGAGCAGGGCGGATCAGGAGGTTGCGATGCCACCCTCAGTCACTCTCAGGGTAGGGCCGATTGGGAGGTTGGGGTGCCGCCCCCTGTCACACTCAAGGCAGGGTTGATGGGGAGGTTGCGGTGTCACCCCCTGTCACGCACAGAGCAGGGCCAATCGGGGTTGTGGCGCCACCCCTGTCACACACAGAGCAGGGCTGATCAGGGGGTTGGGGAGCTCCCTCCTGTCATGCACAGAGCAGCGCGGATCAGGAGGTTGTGATGCCACCCTCAGTCACACTCAGGGTAGGGCCGATTGGGGGGTTGGGGCACCACCCCGTCACACTCAAGGCAGGGTCGATGGGGAGGTTGCGGCGCCACCCCCTGTCACGCACAGAGCAGGGTGGATCAGGGGGTTGGGGCACCGCCCCCTGTCACCCACAGAGCAGGGCGGATCAGGGGGTTGGGGCACTCCCCCCTGTCACACGCAGGGCAGGGCCAATGGGGAGGTTGCGGCTCCACCCCGTCACACACAGAGCAGGGCCAATCAGTGGGTTGGGGAGCTCCTCCCTATCAGGCACAGAGCAGGGCCAATCAGGGGGTAGGGGCCCCGCCCCCTGTCACACACAGAGCCGCAGGGTGATCAGGGGGTTTGGAGGCTGCCCCCTGTCATGCTGCTCCAGGGGCCAGGAGGCCCCCCCTTCAGGGTGGGGGTCCCCACTGGGGTGCCTGGCCAGTCTGGGTGAGGGGCTGAGGGCCATTTTTAGGCTGGCGGGTGACTGAAGCTCCCAACCTCTCCTTTTTTTCTTTTTTTTTTTTTTTATTCTGGGATTTATTTGCCTTCTATGGCTGTCACTGAAACTGAGAGCCAGCTTTAGCTCTGAGGCTCGGCTCCAGCTCTGAGACCTCGGCTGCTGAAAGCAGGTTTCTGGGCTTTGTTTACCTTTAGTATTTGAAACTTTGTTGCGACTCCAGCTCTGAGATCCCAGCTGACTGAAAGCAGGTTTCTGGTTTTTTTTTTAGCTTCTATATTTGCAACATAGTTGCTTAGAGAGCAGCTCAGAGGCCAGCAGCGGCAGGCAGGGAACCTTGGCTTCCTCCTTCACTGGAGCAAGCAAGCCTCCTGTTCGCTTCAGCTGCCTGGCTGCCGGCCGCCATCTTGGTTGGCAGTTAATTTGCATATCTCGCTGATTAGCCAATGGGAAGGGTAGCAAAGTTATGGTTAATTACCATGTTTCTCTATTATTAGATAGGATATATATATATATATATATATATATATATACACAAAACCAATGGACACAGACAGTAGGTGGATGAAGGCCTGGGCTGGGGTTTGGGAGCAGGCTGAGAGAGGTCAATGGGGGGAAAAGGGGGACATATGTAATACTTTGAACAATAAATAATATTAAAAAAGAAGCTATTACATATATGTGGGAATGTAGGAGGAAAAGTGTCTTAGGGTAGAGAGGAATGAACATAATTCGTTAAAATTGGTCTGTTAGATATCTAAAAATTTCAAATGCATAATAAAGTTTGAAATTTGAGAGTCAAGCTGGGCATGGAATTCATAATTAAAATCAGAGATCACCCAAGAAAAGTGAGAATACAAAAAGAGAGGAGCAGTAGGCCAAAGTCAGATCCCCTGTGTAACAAGTGTAAAATGGCAACTAAGGATACCTTGAAGGAAGTCAGGCAGTAGGCGAACAAGAGAGTATAGTGTGCTCTAGAAGTCAAGGAACTCTGGTTCAGCATTTTTCAAACTGATATTCCTTAGAAGCATAGCTTTTGAAATATGTTAATGTAGGAAAAATGTATACTTTAATGTGTATGGAAAATTCTGGGTTTAAAAATGTCACATGCATTGTTTTTAATGGACTTTTCCAACTCTTTAACTTGTAAATAAATTAATATGTACTTCTCTAACACTTTGGCCTAAGAAGAGGTTTAGGGTGAAGCCAAAAGGAGTGAATAGGAATGAGGAACTAAGAGACAAAAACTGATGTCTAGAAGCTTCACAAAGAAAGGGAGAGACAAAGATCAAAGAGTAACTAGAACTGACAGGGGAAAGTATGACCAAATCCCACTTAGAAGAGTAACTGGCTTGACGAGGATGAAAGATGTATTTTCTGAAACTGGAGAAAATTTATGAATGCAGAGGCAGAAAAATATTTAAACTGAGAAAGACATCAAGATAAATGACAAAATTTTATTTTTCTCCAAAATATGAATACTTTATTTATTATAAATTCAGAATGGGCAAATGTTTATGAATTTTTCTAGGAAGAGGCCATATATTTAACCATCTTCTCAACGAGATGTGTGACCCCCAAACAGGATAAAGATTGCTATTCTGCACTATATAACCTGAGATTTCATCTTTGATTCCTTAACCTAAAAAGCCTGACATTCAAGGCTTTGTGTGTTTTTTCAGTTTAGTCTCACTACTCCCCTTTATATCCTAATCACTGGCCAACCTTATTTTGTCCTGTTCAAATTCTCTTCCCTTCTTACAATTCTCTCTGCCCACATAACCACCTGTTAAATCCGACCTATCCATCACAGTTAGTTCAGAGGCCACTGCCTCATCCAGTCCCAGCTAAACCCTGCCCCTTCCCTCCCTCACACCCCAACAAGAAGCTGGCAATCATCATAGTTCTATGAATGTCTATAATTTTTTTTCTGTCCCTCTCTTGGGAAGAGGTAGTAAAAAGCCCTGACTTTGGACTCAGATAACTAGATTTGAATTCCATCTCATCATTTACTAGTTGTATGACTTCCCCTACATTACTTTGCTTAGTCTCAATTTCTTATCTGTAAAATAGAGATAACATCAGTACCTATCTCATAGATTTGTTATGAGGAATAAATAAGATTAGTTAATGTAAAGTGCTTTAACAATACTAAGCTAAACCCTCTCTTTCTTTTTTTTTTTTTTTGTTTTACACTTGGTATTTTATTTTTTTTATTTTTATTTTTGCTACTTGATGATTTGATTTTTACATCAGAGCTTTTTTTTCACAATTTTATTTTATTTTCTTTTTCTTTTCTTTTATTTTTTTAAATTTTTTTATTGCTTAAAATATTACAAAGGGTATTACATATGTGTCCTTTTTTTAAAATAATTAAATCTTTATTGTTCAGATTATTACATTTGTTCCTCTTTTTTCCCCCAAAAACTCCCCTCCTCCCAGTTCCCACCCCACCCTCCGCCCTCACTCCCCACCCACTGTCCTCATCCATAGGTGCATGATTTTTGTCCAGTCTCTTCCCGCATTTCCCACACCCCTTTCCCCCCCAAGCATAGTCAGTCCATTCCCTTTCTATGTCCCTGATTCTATTATAATCACCAGTTCATTCTGTTCATCAGATTATTTATTCACTTGATTCTTAGATTCGCTTGTTGATAGATGCCTATTTGTTGTTCATAATTTGTATCTTTACCTTTTTCTTCTTCTTCCTCTTCTTAAAGGATACCTTTCAGCATTTCATATAATACTGGTTTGGTGGTGATGAACTCCTTTAGCTTTTCCTTATCTGTGAAGCTCTTTATCTGCCCTTCAATTCTGAATGATAGCTTTGCTGGATAAAGTACTCTTGGTTGTAGGTTCTTGGTATTCATCACTTTGAATATTTCTTGCCATTCCCTTCTGGCCTGCAAAGTTTCTGTTGAGAAATCAGCTGACAGTCGTATGGGTATTCCCTTGTAGGTAACTGAGTTTCTTTCTCTTGCTGCTTTTAAGATTCTCTCTTTGTCTTTTGCTCTTGGCATTTTAATTATGATGTGTCTTGGTGTGGTCCTCTTTGGATTCCTTTTGTTCAGGGTTCTCTGCATTTCCTGGACTTGTAAATCTATTTCTTTCACCAAGTAGGGGAAGTTTTCTGCCATTATTTCTTCAAATAGGTTTTCAATATCTTGCTCTCTCTCATCTTCTGGCACCCCTATAATTCTGATGTTGGTACCCTTGTAGCTGTCCCAGAGGCTCCTTACACTAGCTTCACATTTTTGGGTTCTTTTTTCATTTTGCTTTTCCAGTTGGGTGTTTCTCGCTTCTTCGCATTTTGAATCTTTGACTTGATTCTTGCGCTCCTCTGGTCTGCTGTTGGGAGTCTGTATAATATTCTTTATTTCAGTCAGTGTATGCTTACTTTCTAGATGGTCCTTTATCACACCATCGAGGGTGTCATTAGATTTCCTGTACATCTCATCAAGTTTATCGACAGACTCTAGAAGCCTCTTGAGAGACCTCAAAAGTGTGGTTCTGAACTCAATATCCTCCCTTGATAGTTTTGTCCTGTTTCTTTGTCTCCGCATTTTTTACGCTTTTTTGGTACACCCCCTAGTGGTCTTTGTGCGCAGTCTTGTTGTAGTTAAGCCTTGATTGTTGTAGTTAATACTAGAGGGATTTGACCTCCAGGCCGACTGGCTGTGTTAATCAGCTGTGTCTGCAGTGGAAGAACTTGTGTCCTCTAGGGAGGTGCTAATCTAGCCTTTGCCTGAGGCTATCCGGCAAATGCCTCTGTGCAGGGCTTGGGCGGGGCGGGTCCCACGGGCCCAACAGGGCGGAGGAGGGAGCAGTTATGGCTGCTCTCAGTCCGTCCCCAGGGGCTCTGCCTCTCTGTCCCAGCAACCGCTGCAAACCTCGGAGGGACCGAAGCCAGACAGTCCCGCTTCTCCCGTTTGAGTCTGGGTCCCTAGAGACTCGCCCGGATCTGGAGCTCAGAGTCTGAGGCTCCCTCCGGATTGAAACAGACAACCGCGCCCTCAGCCACCAGCCTGCGCTGCGCGCACTCCGCACCTTAGTATTTTACTTCAGCACTGCGCCTCCTCTGATTCCCGGTTCCTCCTAGTTGTAGAACTTCCACTCAGCAAGCCTTCCTGTGGTTCTGGATGATGTCAGTTCCATCTTTTAGTTGTATTTTTGAAGTGGTTGTTCGAGGCAGCAAACTCCAGCGTTAACCTATGCCGCCATCTTGGTTTTCCACCCTCTCTTTCTTATGTCAAAATTGTTCTTGTATGTCTTATGTTTACGCTGTAGTATAAGTTCTTTGTGGGTGAAATCCATGATTTTTACTTACTGTATTCTTTCTTGGTGCCCAAGACAGTGAATATTTTTTTGTTGACTACATGAATGAATGAATGCTGAGTTAAATATGCCTAAGCATTTAATTTACAAAGAGGAAACAACTTACTTACTCAGTAAAATATGGCAGTTATAAAATTTGCTATTTAAAAATAAATAGTATGCATGTGATACAGCTAGAATAACCAATTACATTATAACTCTCATTGGTTCTCAGCATATTTTTAAATTTGTGCTTTCTTTAAAATTCAGTCTTTCATATTTTTAAATAACAAATTGAAATAAATTCCAGAAAAATATAAAAAATGTAATCTGTTTTAAGTGAGCTTTTTACTATGACATATACGTGCAAGAACGGTGTAATTTTGTATATTCACTTCCATAAAAATAGATTGCATGCTATGTGACAGATATTGTGTTATATGAAGAAGATAATGCTGTCTTCAAGTAGCTTATGCCAACTGGGAGAAACAGACTTCTAAACATATGTATTCAAGGTATTATAAATGCTGCAAGTAAAGAGGTTCCCAGGAAATTATGGAAACCTATAGGCAAGGCACTTAGTCCAAACAAGGGTTGCAAAGACATAGTCCTCATTGTCTAATAGATTTAAATCAGAGATTTAAATTTAAACCTCTGGTTTATTCACTCAGCTAGTCTAGTAGGAATTTACTCTTCTCCATCATTAAATGATATCCTAGGACTATAAAAGAATCAGTACTCCTCCAGAAAGTGAAAAATGTATTCCATATGCTAACTAAATGTGACATAACTAGAAACACAAATGTCAACTGACTCACCTATTGAATCAAAAGGCAGAACAAATGATCACATAAAACTCTCTTATTAGTATGTTTTTGTGCTAGAAAATAACTCAGTAATATTTTACTTAGACTATATATGCTTTGTAAGCTTTCTCTTTTATAGTTATTCATTGCCTTTGTTGAATATGCACTACTTTTGTTGGTTTATCTGTTCTGCAGACATATTGAAAATCATAAATGGTAGTATCAGATTGTCTCTCAGTATTTAAAAAAAATATTTATGCCCTAGCTGGTTTGGCTCAGTGGATAGAGTGTCGGCTTGCGGACTGAAAGGTCCTGAGTTCGATTCTGGTCAAGGACACATGCCTGGGTTTCGAGCTCGATCCCCAGTAGGGGGTGTGCAGGAGGCAGCCAATCAATGAGTCTCTCTCATCATTGATGTTTCCATCTCCCTCTCCCTCTCCCTTCCTCTCTGAAATTAATAAAAATATATTTAAAAATATATATTTTTATAAACACGTTAAATAAGATGTAATTTTAGGGGTTAGTGCAAAATAGATGTTCTACCATGATTAACATATTTTGTTAAAATGCAGTCTTCAAAGGCTTTCTGTTTCTGTTTCAGACTGTTGTATGTTGAGTTTTACCAAAGATTGGTTTACTCAGATCTGAAAAGATTAATGTGCCTTGTTAAGCACCTGTCTCATTTTTTACAGTAATAATGTGAGCAAACTGGTGCACTCGGGATGATTAGCTATTGTTAATCTCAGTCTAAGGATGGATTATGTTTAAGAAGTCACCAACAGGCACAAAGAGCCAATTTCTTCAGCACAGTGAGCTTTGTAGTATAAACTTTGGGTTTATAGAATGTTTATAATAGTTTTGGGGGTGTGTGTGTGTGTGTGTGTGTGTGTGTGTGTGTGTGTGTGTGAATTAAGGGAAGTGGGAATAATGCTGAAAGTTAAATTCATAATTCTTGAAGTATGTATCCTACTAGTTGGTCAGGTGATATTTTCCTAATTTAAGCAAAATGATTCTATAACTATTTTTAAGCAAGAAAAGTTTTTGAAAATTTCAGAGGATCACATAATATATTTGGACCATTATCAATATTCTTTGCATATAAGAAAAGAGTCACTGTCTGGAGATTGTATAACTATATTTTTTCCTTGAAGCATTTTATTTTATTTATATAGTTATTATTTTTGACATATCATTGCTTTATTTTTATTTTTTATAATTTATCTTTATTGTTGAAACCTTAAAGCATTTTAAATGTTTGAAACCCAGGGAACTATCCTGAATTATAGCCATCTAAGATTTCAGCAGCATTTTCCCCTTAACTTCCCTCTCCCCCAGGCACAAACACAAACACCTCTGTTTTCTTAATGCCTAATAAAGCTTTCCTAGGATTCCAAAACAAAGTTCCAACTTTCTCATATACTTCACTAATTAAAGTTATTTTGAGATTAAAGCATTATATTCTTTTAATTCTATGGGGAAAATAATATAAGTTCAAAGTATAATAAATAGTTTAGGTATGTGTAACTTACTTCGGCTGTGAGTTATTTTCCTACAAAATTTATCACTGTAAAAATAATTATAAAAATTTACTTCCCTATATTTTTGTCTGAATATTTTTTGGAATATGCTTTCACACTAAAAGGATTTCCAATGTTATTTCTTCTAAATAATGTCAAGATTTTAAGTTTACTAATTTTACAAAGATTAGACCATGTTTATATCCTAAAATAATAATCTATTACATGTTCCAAAAACAAATTGAACATATGGTTTCAAAGTAACTGAGGTTGGGGAAAATCCATATTTTGTTAATATTAAACTAAATTTAGAAAATATTCAAGTGATTCTAAAATACATTATAACTCATGTACACTATTTTTTGCCAATTTAAAGTCATCAATTACTTGTAAGGATGCCAGTTTTAATTAACTTCAACTCTTTGTTCCTATACCAGTATATAGGGTGGGGCAAAAGTAAGTTTACAGTTTTGAGTAGGAGAAACAGTGTTTATTCTTGTGTTATTATTTATTAATTATTGTATTATTAATCCATATGAACAATTATTAATCCATTCCTTTTTGTTCTTTATATTGAAAATTTAATTGCCATAAATTGCCTTTTTAAAATTTATCTTTATTGTTGAAAGTATTACAGATGTCCACTTCCCCCCCCCATTGACCCCCTCCACTCTTCACCCATCCCCCCCTTCCCTAAGCCTTCACTACACTATTGTCTCTGTCTATGGTTTATACATATAAGGTCTTTGGTTAATCTCTTCCCCCCTCAGTCCCCTCAGCCTTCCCTCGGAGATTCCTCAGTTCGTTCCATGCTTCTATGTCTCTGGATCTATTTTGTTCATCAGTTTATTTTGTTCATTAGATTCCACATATGAGGAGATCATGTGATACTTGTCTTTCTCTGACTGGCTTATTTCACTTAGCATAATACTCTCCAGGTCCCTCCATGCTGTCTCAAAGGGTAAGAGATCCTTTTTTTTTTTTTTTTAAAGCTGCATAGTATTCCATGGTGTAAATGTATCCCAGTTGTTGTTTTTCAATCCATTCATCTACTGATGAGCACTTGGGCTATATCCAGACCTTCACTATTGTAAACTGCATTGCTATGAACATAGGGGTGCTTATATTCTTTCTGATTAGTGTTTTGGGTTTCTTAGGATATATTCCTAGAAGTGGGGTCACTGGGCTGTTCCATATTTAATTTTTTGAGGAATATTTTTAGTGGCTGTACCGTCTGCATTTCCACCAGCAATGTACTAGGGTTCCCTTTTCTCCACATCCTTGCCAGCATTTGTGGTTTGTTGATGGTAGTTGGCCAAGAGACATATGAAAAAATGTTCAAAGTCACTAATCATCAGAGAGATGCAAATTAAAATGACAATGAGGTATCACCTCACACCTGTCAGAATAAATTGCCTTTTAATTGCTAGAATGCTATTGACTCCCCCTCCCCCAAAATGATTAATTCCTGGTGTCTGAGAAAAAAAGAAGTAGCCCCTGACCTCTGGAAAGTGGGCTGGCCCTTAAAACGGAGGCCTTGGTATTGTTGGGAGTTGGCCTGGAGCTCATAGCTAGACCATGGTGTTCTCCTTTTGGACACAGCCTCACAGAACACCAACATCAGACAAGGCCACGTGATGATGATGTGAGGCGAAAACAACCAGACAAAAACAAGTTCATTCCCATACTACCTAAATATTGAACATCTCTTCTGGCTAATAATATGAGTGACTGCTACTTCTTTGCCAATTGCAGCTGCCTTGATCTAGTTCTCCCTCCCTTTAGATAAGATTTATTAAGACACCCAATCAGAATTATCCCTGACAGAGTCCAATCCAGAATAAAGTCCTGCTTCCTTCCTTGAATCCTTCCCAAAATCATTTAACCAAAGCCCAAATTCTATAGGAAGTCCTTCCAACATCCACTTGCTAAGTCACACCATTTCCTTTGTCTCCCTTGTTGCAATGAGCAGCAAACCCAATTTTTTCAATTATAGATGTGTTTCTGGTGGTCTTTGGGCAAGAGGATATTCTCACATTCATAGCCGAAAATTGTGAATATTGAAGTATAAATTTTATGTAAAATAACTTTGTAAACTATAAAGTTCTATTAAAAAGTTGATGTATTAAGATTTCTAGGCTTAGAATTTTGTTTTCAGTAAATTCATCCAAACCCATGAATTTTTTTTAACATTCTACTTTTAAAATATATTTCATGAATAGTTCCCTTCTCAAATATAAAACATATGTTATTTTCTACTCTAGGTTTACAATCTCAGCGGATTAAAGACTCTATGGCTCTAAAGAGAATTTATTCTTTTAAACATTCTTTGCACTATGTTTGTGAATTAACCTTTGTTTTAATTCAGATTTTAAATTAGCATTAAAATGAAAAGTTATATCCCTCTCCTTCTTTCAAAAATAGTAATGGATCAAGATTTCTTAAACATTATATTCCCAATTTAAAAATGTAAATGATTTTTCTTTTTCTTTAATTACCACTTTAGATGACACAGCTTTAAAGTATTATAGGCATCAATAAGGGGAGGAGGTTTTGTCCCATCCATTTCTTTAACCGTACTTTATTATTTGTCATTCATATGCATTATATTTTATCCTTTTATTGCTATAGTAGTGATTGGATTGAATATATCTACATTCAGGTCCCCAACTCACTACACTAATCAAATTAGAGGTTAAATTTTTACCAATTTATCTTCTAGAATAGAACCTGCTGGATCACCATTGCTCTTGCTTCCAGAGATGCTGCCCCGTTTTAACTTTTTTTTTTTTAAAGGGATAGAGGCTTTCAAATACCCACATCTTCCAGATGGAAGGTCTACTGGTTTGTGATTGTTCCTTATATAAATATCTTAATATGAGATCCCTAAAATGAGGGTCTCCCAAAAGGGATTAATGTATAATCCCCTCTCTCTATTGCTGTAGTGGATTAACTCTGTATTCTCTCTGTGACTGGTTTGCTTCCTGAAGGCTACAACAAAAAGACTCGGTGCTCCTTAAACATGGAATTGGAAGTGTAATTGAATACTAGTATTTCCAAAGGACAAGGGTAAAAATGACACACAAAGCTGAGTATTTTATGACGTGACTTTCTTAAAGAAGGACCCGTTTGAAGCCCTTTTATAAACCCCTATAAAATAGCAATTCAATAGAATAAGATTGGAGTAAAATCAAAAGGTAGTGCAGTGTCCTTTCAGAAACACAAAGAAACATGTAGAGAAAATGTGTTACCTGTTAAAAGTTTACAGAACTGTATTTGAAATTCATAATATATTTCAGTAAATCAGTGTGTATGGTTTTCATAATGTGTTTCATGATATATTTTCAATTTTTCCAATTTAATTGTTTGGATCTGTTGAATTACTTTTTAAGAGAAAGAAGTACTTTGCCATTTTTTATGTTTTTGACCATTCTTGGACTCCAATTGCCAGAAAGCTCTATTAAACCAGAAATCACTATCCTTCTGTGTTTAGAATAAGGACTTTCCTAAGGTTTTATTTAGCAAGGCCCAACGATGAATAAGAAGATATTTTGTTTCTGATGTGAATCACATCACCTTCTTTCTCACCTTGTTCTAAACAAGAGTAAACATGGGTTTCTCCAGAAGGGAAATCAAAGAGTGGCATCCAAAGGAGTCCTGGTAGTTTAAGGGTTAAGGGAGCCGGTTGGATGCCCTGGCTTTGGGGATTTTGAGCTAGGCTTGGGAGGCAGGGGCGCTTCTGAGCGACCGAACAGACCCTCCAATGAACACAAAGGAGGGTCTGGGGAATAGAAACCCAAATCCACTTGTAATCATACAAGAGATTCAGGCATAATTACTTGAGCAACCTAGATTAAGATTGATGAGTCTTTAAGTGGCGCTTCAGATCGACCGCTTTGCCCTTTGGAAAGAAAAACCTCACGGAGCCAAGGTGGACCCCTGACTCCGCTGGCTCTGAAGCGGAAGCTGCAGGCCCGAGACCCCAGCCGGGCCCCTTGCGGGCTCCAGGCGGGGAGAGAAAGCAGTAAAATAAACGAAAGGGTTTAGTGTTCCTCCGACCAGACAGGCAGTCACGGTCCAGGGTGTAGACTGACACTGACACAGTTTGCTTCACATCCACCCCTTTTAAGCGAGACGGAAGCCGGCCTAGTCCTCTCGGTGCCTCTGGCGACAGAAAGGCCGGCTTTGTGCGGCTGGTGGCGAATTCCCGGTGCTTGTCCCGGAGCGCGGTCACCTCCACGGCCCGCGCCTCCCGCGCTGCTCGCGTGGCCGTACGAGCTGCTCCGCGAGGTGCCGCCGCGAAGGGCCCTGACCTCAATGTCCACAGGGGACCCTCCTTTTTATCGCTGTTTTGCTGTTATTGTGACTCCTTTGACTAAAATGCAAGTGAGGGGGAAATGGAAAAGAATGCAATGCGTCCTTGCTACCGAAGAATGGACGTTATTTCTGATTTCCTTGTCTGTAGTCCAGCTAAGAATGCCTCCCCTTCCGGGAATCTTAAACGAACTGCTAAGCAATCCCCCTTTGTACTATTCTAATATGCGAAATTCTTAATTTTCAATTCTAACTCAGATGGAAGGGATTTGAAGTAAGCACCTTAGTAGACACATTGCCTAAAAATCTTTTGCTGCAGCTTGCTTAATTCCTCTAGTTAAAAAATTGAGAATTAGAACTTTTCGGCTGTTTTCCTGAGAATCGTTTTGTTCAAATGTCTTAACAATTTCACCATCTTTTGACTGGTTCTCTGTTAGAAAAATCACTGCTATGAGTTTTTTTTTTTTTTCTACATAAGAAATGTATTTAATGTCCGTGCGCGCGCGTGTATGTGTACGTGGCACGCCTCGGGACACCGATATTAATCCTCCTGCAAGATGCAAACCCGTAGTGCCTTGGACTTTCTATATTACCATCCCGCCGGCTTCACACCTCCCGCACAGCCCTTGGGGAACTCTGCTGCCTAGTTTACGGGGCTTTACTCAAGGACTGTTTCCTTCCAGCAGTGCTGACTGCCTAGGGTTTCGGACAGCCGGGGTGCTCCGTGCAGAATCGGGCCTGGTAGAGTCCTTACTGCACTTTTTAGTTAATAACAGCGTCTCACCAACCATGTAGGATTTCTAGGAGGAGGTTGCAAACTCATTTACTAAGGGTTACTTATTCGGTTCTCTGGCCTATTGGGTTTTTATAAAAAGTATTTATTTCTAGTGTCGTTTTAAGGTAATTTGTGAAAGCTAAGCTGACCTTATCTCGCATGAAAGGAGCTTGCTACATAGTATAAGCACCATCTTTTTGGTGCATCTTTAAAAATAAAAGCTTGTGGGTACCACTCTGGGAGGAAGCCAGAGAGAGTCACAGGGACTTAGCCTGACTAGAATGCCCTTGTCTTTCAGGCCCAGTGGTCCTCAGCACGCCTGCCCAGCTCATCGCTCCCGTGGTGGTAGCCAAAGGGACTCTCTCGATCACCACGACAGAAATCTACTTCGAGGTAGATGAGGATGACCCCGCCTTCAAAAAGATCGACTCTAAAGTGAGTTAAAGTGATTAGGCTACAGTACTGGTGGCTTTGTGGGAGGAAGTGTTTTTCAATTTTGCTGGGTTTTAAATGACAGTGGGGGAGGGGAGCAGATTCCCATCTTTCTCATAGAAAATAAAATGAGTGAAGTAACACATGCTTTATTTTATGAGATTGAAGACTATATTAACGATTTTAAATTCTGTATTACCAGAGCAGGCACATTTTAACAGTCTGTCTATGAGTGCCTTTGTGTGCATTTGGGTAGATCTGGTAGTTAAGCCAATTGCTCCCAAGTCCCTGTGGTACAGAATCTCAGGCTCTCTGAGAAGACTGGGAAGGGTTTTATGAAATTTCTTAGAGATCACTTTTAATTTCCAAAAATGTAGATTGCAGTGTGAATTATTATTGATTGAAAGGTTATAAGGAAACTGCAGGGAGGGGGTTACATTTAGATATAAATTAATCTCCATTATTACATCCATTTTTTATTTCCTGAAATAAGAATGGGTTTTACATGTGAATTTAAAAGGAAGATAAACTGATTCTCTGGAAAGTTTTGACTTAAAATGTGTATATACTAGCGCTGGGATGTTTAAAGTTTGTATTCTTCTCTGGGTGTAATGCAGAAAATACACGTTTGGAGGATTTGAAATGCATATTTTATTTGTTTTTTATGTCTTGTTTAGATTTTAAAACCTGAATATTAGGGCAACTCTACACCTCTGCACTTTCTTCTGCAATCAATTTTATTGTTATTTTAACTTGTATGTATGTACAATTTGTAAACTTTTTTCCCTGAGGTTAAGAATTCAAGAACAGAAGTGTCATGCTAGATATTTAAGAATCATTTTACAAAAGTCTTCCTTTAAAGTAGTTTTCAGAGACAATTATTCTAAAATAGTCAAAGATAAATGCTCCCATAGATCCAGAACTTTATCCTTTCTATGTAAATTTTATATAGAAATAAAGCATTATAAAATGCTATTTGTAGAATAGCAATTGAAATTCTAAAATTTACCCCCACTTGAATTAACTAATAACCTTAAGGCCATAGGTGATTAGTTCTTCTCAGCACTTGTTGACTATTAAAATACTCTTTGAAGGATTGTTACAGGACTTCTTTCACTTCTAGATCCAAAAGAATTGAATTTTACAAATACGTGTAAATATAATGTATTTGACTTTAAATAATTTAAAGTTTGTCTTTATGCTTTTATTATTAGCTAGCCCTATAAAGTAAAAAGAAATTTTGGATTTCTGATTAATTTACTCAGCTATTTGAACACTGCATAAAATAAGGTCTGACATTAACTGGTCAGAAATTATCTTCATTTTATTAGCTAGTATAGTTTTCATTTACAAATTTCAAAATTTTCATTATGATTTTGATTAGTTCATTTCTGCGAGTTAGTCTGATGTTTAACTTAACAGTCTTCACTAAATTTTTTCTTTATATCATCAAAAATGGCACAGAAATACTAACCTAGAAGAGCAAGCTTTCATGGGTAGATTTAAATTGTGTCTGTCATGGAAAGAAATAGTCTTTTAAGTAAGTTAGAAAGTGAGAGTATACTGTTATCTTCTGTAGCTCTACAAAAAACATTGTAATGTTTAAAATATTCAAGTGAGTTCAATATTCAAAATGAAGCATTACATCTTTTCAAAGAAAAACAATTTAAAGTGACACACAACTTTTATTTTACCTCTTTATTAGCTTCTAATTAAATAAAAACCAGCAAGAGAAATTAAAATCTAAATTCCAAAAGTAATTATCCAGTGTATTTCAAGTGCATTTTTCAAATATATAATTCAGATATTCAAGCGTTATTATATACGCTGAATTCAAATTTCTTTGACTATATTTAAATAACATTTCAAGTATACTTATGGAATGTTAGAAATAGAACAAGCAATATATTTGAAACAAAATGTAAACTTTTTAAAGTTCAGATACTTTCAAAGACAGATAAAGTATTGGGAGGAAATCTACCTTTAAATGGTATCTTTGTTAGAGGAAAATGTCTGGAAGTATCCAAAATGGCAATTTAACTTCTGTTCACCAAATCACAAAACACAAACATCCACACTTCAAAGACAATGTGAGATCACAATATTTGTTACAAATAAAAATATACATTTCACTTTCCTTCAGATGGCATATCCAAATCGTGTTTACTCACAGCAGATGCACCTAAGTCACCAGGATTGCTATAATCCTTTGATAGTTAGGCAGAGTGTTCCCTGTGGTCTTGCATTACAGCTGGGTTGTTTTCAGGGTGTCATTGTGTACTTTCCAAGAGAATTATGAAATCCTTTGTAAAGAAGTCTCTAATACTTGTGGGCTGGGGTTTTCCTTTATCTGCTTTCCCCACTGTTTTTCTCCCCTTGGAGGGGTGGGTGAGAATGCCTAAGCATTGTATTATTCCTTTTTAAGGAAGAGATTGTTTGCACTGTCAAGTGGTATATTAGGTATCGAACAGGAAGTGTACACTTAATTAGGATTTTGAGAAGAGTAGTAACGTTTCGGCTGTTCTCTAAAGTTTTTCCAAACTTTTTGGGTTGGTCAGGATCTCTCTTGCCAGTCGCCACGTTTGTTTGGCAGCGTTCTCTAGAGCCGAGTGAGGTTTGCCTTGAAACAGGTCTAGGTTAGGTAGGAAGTAGTGAGGGCACCGCCGGCACTGCAGACAGGAGATAAGTTGCAGCAAAATGCCATTGAGCCGATCGCCCAGGCAAGACTCGTCCCAGTCGGACTCCCGGGGATGCTTTTCACACTCATAGGAAACCAGAGTCTTCATGTGGTAATTGTTCAGGGGCTGGCCAGGCAGTTCCAAGTGGCGGTCCCGTAAGGTTTTGAGGATGGACAGGCATTTCTTTCTGCAGCCCCCCATCTGCAGTCTGTTCTCCGCTTCCGCGAATTGCAGCACCCAGGCGTCGCTCTCCGCCGAGCTCTGCTTGCCGGCCAGGGAGTGGCACTCCTTGGACAAGAGATTGAACCCTTCGGCTTTGACCTCCGCCACCCGGTTGGGTCCGGGCCAGGGGATGTGGGGAAGTGGCCAGTGGGCAGCACTCCTCGGCCAGATCCCGGTGCATTTAAATGCAGGGGTGATCTGCACCACGTACCGATCTCGGATTCGCAGTTTCACTTCGCTGGTGTCTGCCACCATCTTTACCACATCCCTGTAGCTACATTTGTCCACTGCTTGAGCCACCAACGTCTGAAACCTGGACCGGATTTTGCGCGCCGAGAGGTAGCCGGAGGCGGTAATGAATTCCACCCAGAGGGACATGCTCCTTTTGCGCCCGTCGCTCAACTTCAGCACCGCGCAGCCGGGCAGCGAGCCGTCATCCACAAAGTTAAAAACCCCCATTTGGTTAAGGTAAAGCACCACCTCAAATTCGGTGGGGGAGATGACCTCCAAGCCCTCATAGCGGTTGTCCATTTCGTTGAGGGAGCTGATAAAGCGGGGCTCCTGCACTTCCACTTCTTTCAGCACGTCGGATACGACTTTGCAGACTTCCCGGATAGTTTTAGCAATGGCAGCTTTCCTGGCTTGGCATTTTTCGTTGTAGTATTTGTTCAGATGGTACACCAGCTTGGCCTGGGCCGCGATCATGTTGGGGCAGAGATCCGGATTGTACACCGGAGTCTCGCAGTAGGCTGTGGGATCCAATGCGGCTGCTAGAGCTGGAGCCAACTTCGTGCAGAAACGGCCCAGCGCTCTCAGAGCGTCTCCAAACCGGTCCGGACGCGCCGCTGCGGGGGTTCTAGTTGCCGCGGTCCCCTCCTTGTGTCTAGGCGCCCAGCGGCTCTTAAAGTGAAACACTGTCCCCCTCCCCCTTTCTCGGCCTCTCTTCCTCTTTTAAAGAATCCTGGTGGGAGAGAAACGCATGGAGAGATCCCCTTCTCAGTTATAAAAACAAAGTTGCGCTGATACCCAGCAAAGCTCTTCAGGAGTCAAAATAAACCCTTTCCGTCTTTATTTACCCTTTCCGAGAGGCATTGTGTGTGCAGGACTGTTAATCAGGTGGAGGAAAAGTGTGCTGAGTGTGTCAGGGGTGAGTGTGCGTGTGTATATGTCAGAAGAAGCTGCTGTCGGTTTGTCTCAGAGCCCAGACGCACTCGTGTGGAAATTATAAAGGCAGGGCCAGGCAGGCTGGCGGCCAATCGCCACTGGGCTCGTCACGACAGCCTCCTTTGGCTCCAGCCAGGCTAATTAATCCCCCTCATGGATATAAGCACAGGAACTAAAGGTAGGAGGCTGCTGCAGGCAGAAACCCACCCAGGCCACCTAGACACTTGGAAATCAAGAGGAATCTCTCAGCTTTGGTATTACTTGAAGCATACTGACATTTTGAAAAAGACTTGGCCAAGTGGTACTCTTGGTGCTGAAAACCGTTTGTCTTTTTACCGCTGAAATGCATATACAGGTGT
Organism: Myotis lucifugus; assembly: GCF_000147115.1. Taxonomy (NCBI): domain Eukaryota; kingdom Metazoa; phylum Chordata; class Mammalia; order Chiroptera; family Vespertilionidae; genus Myotis; species Myotis lucifugus. The sequence continues at coordinate 19,206,119 of NW_005871055.1, forward strand.
ATGAATGGTCATCCATCAATTAGTGGACTAGTTGGGGTTTTCTAAGACAAGAGTCACTAACTTACATTTAGAGGAAGAAGATCATTAATGTCTGTTAATCCTGGAGGTCTTTTAAAATACAAGTTGAAAGTTTGCTCTTTCCTGATTATGCAGGTTGGTTTTCTGGATGTTCCTATATGTTAGAATGATTTTTAAAAATATTATGCAGTGTGTTGGGGCAGATCATGTTGGGGCAGAGATCCGGATTGTATTTGTCCCTCATTTGCAGTTATTGAGAGGGATCCAAAAATTATTGCTAAGTGTGTTAGATATTGTCTACCCCACTTTAAGTTAGGATGTTTTAAAAAATGTTTAGTATACCCCTCCCTCCTCTTTGTACTGTGGTAGGCTTGCCCAACATTACAAGTGGGACACTAAGTTTTGTATGCATTGATAGAAATATTTGAAAAATCAATTACCTCTGTGATGGAGAGATTATTAACATATGGTCATAATGAGCTGTATGTGAAATTCAAGAAAGATAATTGAAATGAGACCCACTGGCAGACAACTTTCCTGAAAATTTGCAGATTTGGGTTTTCTTGCTCATTTTTACAGCTGTATAATTAAGGATATATCTCCTCTCTTAAGTGTCCTTAGTGCTGACCTGACAATAGACTTCTAATTTTATATGACTCTATGTGATTTGATTAAAGGAAAATGATTAAGATTTTAAAAGAAAATTAATTTACAGTCATCCAGGATTTTTAATTAAATATCATTTTGGAAAAATTAGAAAGAAATAAACATTTCTAAATTTGGAACCTTGAAACAGAGGAGGAAATGGATTTATATAGAATTTTTTTGTGGTACCAAATATGTCCTTAATGTACTAGTAAAGGAAAGAAATACTACTTAGGGTTATGTGGTGGTTTTAAAACCTAGGCAGATTTTTAATCGCCAACCTTTAATTTAAATGCCCTCTCTTCCAAATTAAGAATATTTCCAGCAAAATCCTCTAATGCCTGGTAATAATTTTGTAGGCGCTTTCTTTCAGAACAACTTTTAACAAGATCTTGTTCAGGGCCCCCAATTTTTACTCAATCTTTTGATGGGGGGGGGGTGGCAACAGCAGAGCATCACAAAGCCACCTATTATTTACTTTCTCCTTATCCAAGAGTGATACATTCTGATTTAGCTTAAAATAGTACATTAGATTTGGAGCTTACAGCATTCATCTGCGCTATTCCCCGAGAACCTTCTATTCCCTTAGGGACTGGGGTTGGGATCACCGAACGCCCCTCCTCACTTTGCCGGCTTTGCGGGTGAATGCACTGCTACCTTTTGGCAGTTGGAAGAGGAAGCAAATCTGAGCGGAAGAACCCACGGCCACTAAGGCAAAGATGTGCGTTGGTCTCTGGGGAAAAGCCACCTCTGTGTTTCATTCAGCGCAAGTCCCCATGTACTTCCCGCTGGTCCCCTCTCTCCCGCTACTCCGCATTCCCGGGCCGTCCTTTCCCCTCTCTGTTCTCAGTCCCATAGGCTTTATTTCTGTAAGCCGTTATTTTAAAACCTTACTCTGTGTGCGGGTTTCTTCACGTTCGCTGAAAGCCTCCGTCTCTGCCCAGGCACCTCTCAGCCCTGGGCCCACATGTGGTTGAAGCCAAATCGGCGCGTGCTGGTCGCCGGCCACGGCCCCTGCGCCCTGCGCGCTCCCCCTGGGGTTCAGGCTAGAGTTGCTGGGACCGGACTCACCTCTCCATTTCTTGGGCCACCTGCATATTTCCCTGGTTATGGAGAACCTGACGCAGCCTGGGACGTGGAGGCCCGCGGCCGTTCCGGGGACCGTGGCAGGGTCGTCCTGTCGGGTCTAATGCGAAGGGCGGGAGGGCGGCCAGCGGTCCTTGCTGCAGCCAGGCGCGCAGGTGGCGCATCTTCGGGGCGCACTGTGAGGCTTAATTGGGTTAAAGCAGCTAAACACTGAAGCACTTTGTGCAAACTAATTGGTGTAACCGGGGCCTTTTCCTAACGATTTGCACTTTGAAAAAGAAAATGGATATTGAGAAAAGGACTAAGAAACGCGTTAGTCCTCCAGTGTTCCACGAAAGTGAAGTCCTTCCGTTTCAAGGACACCGGGAGTGTTTACTGATCTGCTTCCTATAGCACCCTGCTTCGCTCATGGCACTGACAGTGATTTACATAACATAGGACTCACCCACCCGCCATAATCTCTGTGGGTAAACTGTAATACTCCAGTGCAAGTACTGCTTGTTGCTGCATCACAGTGATTTTCTATTACACCGAACACGTGAAATGAATTGCTTTCTGTATCTGAACCTTTCCAAAGATCTCATAAACCTCTCAACTATTGAAGGGAAAATCAAACTGTTCTGAGGAGTGTGCTTTCTATCCCTTACTTCTTCTTTTTATTGAAATAACCTATGGAGAGGAACTTAAAAAATATAGTATATTTTAGGTATAATTTAGCCTTTTTTAAATCAAGGTTTTGGAGTTAGATTTGTTTTATGGGAGTAACTTAACTATTGTATAGTAAAATTTTTTTTTTGAAATATCATTTGCCCTATTGAACTACTTACTTCAAATGATTACTTAATACATGGAGATAGCCTAAAATCAATTTATTTACGTATATGAAAACTTTATAAAACAATTTGAATGACACCAGCCTTATATGTTTTTACTATGAATAAAACCTTGTGTGTCCCATGCTTTAGGATATGTGTTAATTGTTTTCATTGGTATGCTATGCAGGCATGTTTGACATGAGCTAATAATAGAATGATAATTGAAGAAAACTGACCTAATTGAAGGGGGGAGGGAGGAATCAAGAGTCTCATGATTTAATGAAAATCTGAGATGCTTACATTTGAATGGTATTTGAAATTTTAAGGACTAACCAATTCGATTTTTTTTTTCCATTTCATTTACCTGGTTTACTAGGCAGCCTTGATTTAAAATATACCACTTAGGAAAAAAAGTCCAAAGCAGTCACAAGCTCACCATTATCATAAATTTTGGTACTTATTAATGAATATAAAACAATCAAATACTGTGATTTTTAACAATTCAAAGCATTCAAAATAACAATGGCAAAATATTTTTCCTTAAGTGCTATTTCCTAGGTAACTTATCCCCATTTTGTAGACCTGCTTATATTACGGAGTAAACAAAGTAATGCAAAAATAGTCACCTTATTAGAGTTAAAGAAAAAGTCTATTATGTTGAGAAATGTAGAACTGCAAGGTTTCTGTTTTTTAAAAAAATCTAATTTGAATTACATGTTCATAAATTTAAGCACTTGTGACCTTTCATCTGGAAAAATTTATCTGTTAGAGGATATGCACACACATGTTAAATGTTCACAAAGATATTGTTTTGTGTTTTTTCATTATCTGCTGGTTGCTATTCTGTTCCCAAATATTCATGAATTTAAAGTTTTACTTTTTAATATGTGCTTATTACACTGGGGAGATAAAAAGAATATGAAGTTGAGTTTATTGAATTATTTTTATCCCTATTGCTGGAGTGGCTTTGAAGGCTCATTGTAAGCATTTGATTTCTACCCACCTCTTCTTCTTCTTTTTTTTTTAATGTACCCAGGCTACTTCATCTGTTTTATTCTGCCAGACACAATATATTTCCTCTTTTTTTTTTTTTTTTACACTAGAGAAATTAAAGACAGATATTTGTACAGGGTTTTCTTTATGTGTCACATTAAATAAAGTAAAATAGGGGGAGTTTTTCTGGTAATCTAATTTGATGACATCCATACCTTTTTTCCTAGTGTGACTACTGGTATAATAACATTTGAAACAAAGTAACTTGAGAGCTTCAAAAGTCTCAGTGATTTCTTGAAATAGTTATTTTATATTTTAATACCAGGTTTATGACAAAGTAAAGCAAAGAATTGAGGTCACTATACAATTTAGACCCTATTTTGTTTCTTCAACCAGAGCATCCCGATAATTATGGTTAATTTTTTTAAAGTATTTCCTTAATTCTTCACTTGAATGATCAAAGCTATTCCCTCAGTTTTCCTCATCCTTATAGTACACAATCAAATAGGTTTGTAGTAGGGAGTACTTTTATTTTTCCTAAAGTGTTGCTTAGTAAACATGTTCTTGGTGCTAATAAATGTTGAAAAGAAAATAACTCTGAGATTAAAACTGAAAGTTGGAAGTGTACTTACTTTACAAGAATTTTTACCACCCTTGGATTTACAGATTTGAGCCAATGCTGGATAACTGTTCAAATCTTTTCTTTGGATAGAAAACTAAATTTAAAGCCTGGGTTATTTAGATAATTGTCTCAGTTTCTTAACTTCATTTGCATTAATATGTACTGATTACACTGGGGAGATAAAAAGAATATGAAGTTGAGTTTATTGGATTATGTATCCCAACACAGAGATACAGGATATTTTAAGTTGCATCTATAAACTGAAAAACTTGGGGTTGAGAATTATCAATGAAAATATTTTCTTATTGCTCAAAATAAATATGATCTAACCCTTTCCAAACATATGAGGGTATTGGGGCTAGTCATTCATTGATTATTATGGAGCAAGTGTTGATTCCAATATTCTAATTCTTCATACAGCTTTTAAAGGTAATTTTTATCTTTAGAAACTCTGAAATTAAATTCATATTGTTAGATTTCAGTTTATAATTTTTATTTGGATATTCTAAACATATTCTAACAGGATAATTGGGCTCCTGTGATTCTTTCCTATATGAAAATTATGCATTTCATAATCTATAACTAACATACTAGTAGATTTACAGACATTTGCCTGTAAGCTTGCCTCCTTGGCACTTTAGTACAGAGGAGTTTTATTGCACATAGAGAAAACAATGGAAGCAGATGTAATTAGGGTTTGCTAATCTGTACATTTGTAGTGGGTCATCCAGGACTACATAGCTCTCATCACTGTACTGTACTATATGTGATTAAGCCACTGAAAATATTCAGCATGACCTTGAGGCTAACGTATGGTATGTAGATAGTCAACCTCCAGTGATTGCATGTCTAAAATAACCTTTGCTATTTCTAATTTATAGTTTTGCAGCTTATTTTTTAATTGAACAAAGCAATTTCTCTAAACTAGGATTTATTTTTTTAATGATCAGTAACTGGAGTGATAATAAAAGGATTACTTTAAATAAAAACTATTACCTTTTATCATGTATATTATATGCAATAAAATACTATAAGTGATTTACAGAAAAAAGGAAATTCATTTATAAATAGAAACTTTCTTTATACCTTTACATGTAAATGTAGAGATTGCAACATATCTGAGAATAGATCACCTAAATAATATTTCATTTCCACTTATGATTGTTTTCACTATTATAATATTTTATTATAATAATGTGTACTACTTCTTAAAAACACAATTTTCCATATAATGATTTGTCAAAAATATCATTACAAATTCTAAGTAGATAATACTTTTAAATCTACATATGTTTATTCATTTTATCTAAACATCTAGATCTAATCAAAGCATAAAGAGCATAAGGTCTGTAAGATAATATTTCTAATAAAAAGTTGTGAACCCATTGAAATGAAAAGTATAAAGTAATTTTATTTTTATGTCAAATCTTCTTTTTTATTATTTAAGTCCATTTCATGAATGTATGATTTGTGTACAGCAGTATTTAATCCTATGATTTTTTTCCATATGAATGTGCCATTTTATGAATTCTGACAAATACATACAACCATATAGCATTAGTCTGGCACAGATATAGAACATTTCTATTACCATAGGAAAGGTTTCCTCATGCCCTAGTTTATTTTTAATTTGTAATTTTTGTGATTCATTTATAAATGTCTGGGTGTCTTAATATTTTATCAAAAAATCTTTAGACTGTAAAACCTTTATTTATTCCACTAGAATTTATTATTTAATCATGCTTCTAACTTAAGACCAGTTTTAATGAGAGAGCAGCACTGAAGTAGAGGTAGAATATAAAATAATATTCCAGATATACTAACAAGAGGTTTACAATTTTCGTTTTACTTAAAATTTGTTTAATTTTAATATATGCGACATTAATGCTTGGTAAAAGATTCTTTGTTCAAAGGAACTGCCAATATTTGTTATGCTAGCATGAATGTATGTATTAAACTTGTGAATATAGTGTACAGTTTGCATGCCGATATGTATTAAGAAATGGGTTTTCATATAAGTGAGCAACATTGAGACATTTGTAATGATACTAGCTTAATGTCATTAGAGAAATAAATCTCATCTCAACATTTAAATTACATTTTACTTTACATTTTCAGTAAATTAATCTTTTCTTTGAGAGTTGGGAAACAAGGCCAAGAAGTTTACTAGAGCTAATATTAATTAATATACATACATTCTTGGAACATATGTTACTAATTTTGTATAAATATATGTCATGTAAATTTAGATGTTTATAAATACTCCAAAGAATTCTTAAATTTTAGGAGTGTAAACATTTTTATTGATAATAATGCTCTTTTAAGTATTTTGTCTTTTTACAACTTTGAATGGTACAGTAAGTCTCTATTTCTTCCCTCAAGATATACAATTACTTAAATGCTTTCTGTATTATATCTTTATTTGGCAATTATAATAGAAAATTTAATGCAATGCATGCTTACAGGCCTATTAAGAAAGAAGTTATTGCTTTCTTAATAATCTTAAAGCATTTTTAGGAAGTATACTCTTTTTATGGTTTTCAAAATAGCCTGTGCATGCAAATTGTATGTACACACACACACACACACACACACACACACACACACACACACACAGCCCCAGTGTTTCAGACAGTAAAAGATTGAATTGGCCTCTATACATTTTTTATGTTAACCTGTTAAAAGAAAACAGCTACTAAATATAGGGGTTTTTTTCACCACTAGGGTGTAATATCACATCTGCAAGATTGTTTCATAATAACCCTACAGTTCTCAATAATACCTTAAGAAATTGCAGCTAAATGGATTTTAAAATAATAATAACTGGACATTTCTACCATATTTATCCAGTCATGTATACTATGACAGTTTTGAATGTCATGAACTTTAAATTGTGAAGTTGAGAAGTTTAAAAATTGCTAGCTATTCTGTCCATAGAAACAAAATTATATTGCTCCATCATCACATACATAATGTTCATGTGTATATAAAAACACCTACACTTATTTAAAATCGTTTTCTACTTTTTTGCAACAGACCAAGGTTAAATTTTTTGCAACCTAAACCTGTATTTTATAAGCAAATTGCATAACTCACTAGGATGAAAAAGTGAGGTTTGGGGGGCTTTATTGTTTTTGCTTCTTTTCTAGCAAATTCAGTTCTTCATTTGTTTTGCTCTCCACGCTGCATTAGCACAGTTTTCCCCTGTGTGCATCTGCCAGTGTACAATTTAGCCACGGGCATCTGTAGACCTTGTGGTGATCAGTATTGCAGGCAAAAGCCATATGTGTTTAAATTTTTTAAAAATCTCTTTATTTCATTTGCTGTTTTAACTGGATGGATAACTTTTGTGCCTCAAGACAGAAAAGAAAAAATACAGAAATAATTAATTGCCTCTATTCTTGAGGCAGCTTCATTTCCCCCTCCAATATGGAATGCTTGTCAGCTTTCCTGATAAATGACTGCATGTATTTGCATAGATTTTACATTAACACAAAAATTAGTTTTATTTGTGGAAAACTAGTTTACATAATAATATAAGACCTAGTGTTATTGATTATGTTTCCAAGCATTGATGATTTGTAAAGGGATTGTAGGTTCTTATTTTTTAAAGATCTGATCGATCCATTTCTTAATTTAAACTTTCTTTGCTTTAGATAGTTTTGCATTAATAAGATAAACATATTTATAAAATGTTAAAGTTTTTAAAATTATTTTCTGGATATGTTAACCACAGCTATTTCAGACCCACAATTAGTAACACTCACATGGTTAAAAGATTCTGATTTTAAACTTTTGGCATGGACTATTTAAAAATATTTATTATCAATTATATACACCTCAGAGAGTTGGAGTATTGCATCTGTGTGAATGATTTACATTTCATATTCATGCTATCAAAAGGACGGATACTTCATTGGATATGCTTATTCCTGGTGCATTGTTTACAACCAAATTTAAAATATATCTGAGAGCTATTCTCTCCATCTTCAATCTGTTTTCTTGAATATATTTAATCCAATCTTGAAGAAAATCACTCTGCTCGAGCTAGTTGGGTGCTGAAAACAACTCTCCCTCTCTAAGTGGCAGGCAGTAGATGTTTATTCATACTGTAATCTGGCATCTTGTTGTCTAGAGGCAATCTGCTAATTATGTGCTATCATTGTATTATCCATGTTATGGAAAATCAAAATATGTTCACTGCTGTTACTTACATCCCAAATCTTTTCATAAATATACTTGATCCTCAAGAAACACACTACACTTAATGGCATCCTAAACCAGGACTGTCTCTGCCACTTCTTGATTCTGGGACACCCTGGGTGCCAGCTGTCACAGCTCAGCTAATGATGACAAATACCCCCTCTATGCAGATTGCAGAGCTCACAGGCTGCTGTGCAAGACAACCAGATTACCTTTTTTTCAGATAGTAACTTAACCTTTTAAACTCATGTTGAATGAAGTGATAAGCTATGATAGTTTCAATTTCTGTATCTTTCAAAACTAAAATCAGATCTATATCAAATTACACTGACTCACTTTTTCTAATTTTTTAATTTAGGCCCCACCTGTTCCAAATAAATGATTCTATATATTATTTTTTAAGACTCTGGATTATTCCAATATAATTATTGTTAAATCAGAACTATATCAAATAACACTGACTCACTTTTTCTAATTTTTGAATTTTTGTATAGTCAACAATGCTTTCCCCTTGAATGCTGTAATATTCTTAGAGAAACTCTAGGTAAGACATACTTCGCAAACACACTAGAATATGCATTTGAACTCTGAATAGAACTTAGGTCATGTGGATTATTGAGAAAATTGTCTAGATTGTTTAGGCCAGAAAATAGGCTGGTAAAAAATTTTGAGCGAAAATGTATCCTTTCCTTTTCCTCACCTGAACCTTAGAACCTCTGTGCTCTTGCTATGTGATTGGCCCCTTCTGTTCCAAAGAAATGGTTCTATATATTATTCCTTTAAGACTCTGGATTATTCCAAAATAACTTAGAGAATAATTGTTGCGAATGATTACTTTTTCTATTTTCAAAAGAGCTTTTGTTTTAAGTTGTTAAATTTTTCTATAGAAATTTGTTTTTGTGTTATGATACATAAACCTTCATGGACTATTCAAAATAAAAATTAACACCATTAATGAATGAACATCGTTAAAATGAGGTAATAGTTTACAATTGCAACATTCATCTCATTTACAGAATACTTTTATATGCATTAACGCATTTGATACTTAAAGTAATTTTTTGAGTTGAGAGAAATGGGTGATAAAGAATGAGCATAACTCAATGAGTATTTAATCTCTTTTAATCTTCACAACAAATGCTCGTTCCCATGCATAAATAAAGAGACTGGGGTTTAAAAAGGTTAATTGTCTTAACAAGGGACATACTAGTAATTCCAGAAACAGGTCTGTCTGACTTCGGTTGCTCTTAACACTACGATATCTAAAACAGATATTATGGAGGTATGTATGTATATGTATGTATGCATGAATGCATGCATGCATGTCCTGTCTATTCCCAGAAATAATTTTTAGCGACTGGGATATAAGTATTATTCTGAAAAGAAACTATAGACTTAGATTTACATTAATAATATGATTGTTTGATGAGTTGTAAAGATTAAGTTCTTTATAGGAGGCTTTTAATTAAATAAATATTGAGATCCTATTTATACTATGAGTTTTATTTTATGATAATGTATTGATCTATCACATGAGGAGAAACTAGGAAATATACATACTATTAATGAATATCAAATTGGATTAATTCACCTAAAGAACCACTTCATTGCAAAACTTAAGATTATTGGGATATATCTTTATAAAATGATGAAGAGAAACAATTACTTCAGCTATCACTTGAGTAAATTATCTTTGTACTTTTCTTTTATGCTATTTTATACTACATTTTCTTTTATACTATTTTCTTTTATACATATAGCTTTACTCTGTGACCTTTCAGTTGAAGACACATGAAAACTCCCTTTTATCATGAATTTAAATAGAATCATTTCAAAAATGCTGTGAATGTCAGCTGTTTTTACTCCTTGCTATTTTTTTTCTTTGGTATGGATACTATACTGTTCAAGGATTTTTTTCAACGATACATCTGATTATTCTATTTCATGAATTTTAATTCTAGAATTCTACTTATAATTACCAATCAGTAGTAATGCTTAATAATTTTTAAATATTACACTGCATATAATTATATAGAATTTAAGTGAATATTTAAATAAAAGTATCATGCAATTAATGCTGGGAGGAAGAAACTAGTTCTACTTCAGAATTTAGACATTTTATATCAGGGCAGGAGGAAAATATAATGCAACCCTGCTCATTAACTGTCTGAATCTTCTCTACAGCACTAGTAAGGAATGGTCATCTAACCTCTTTTACCTCCATTGATGAGAAATTCACTATCTACTCAGATAGCTATATACACTTACATACAGTTCTAATTATTAGAAAGCTCTTCCTGATATTGAACCAAAATCTTTTTCCTTGAAAGTTTCCCCTTTTAGTACCTCTTTTTCTTCTGTCTTGTACTATCCTTTTAACAGAAAAAAATCCTTTAAATTCAATATTTAAGATATAAAATTGCATATGCTTTGAGCTTCCAGCCATGACACCTATAGCATATTCTAAGTCACCTTCAGCATTCAGAACCCATTCTCATACATCATTTTCTTTAAGTGTGGTGCCTAGAATTCATTACTCCCAGAGTGGATTGGTGAATATAGAGTAGAGAGGCCTCTATTAAGTGAAACATGGTCATATTTGCTTTGGGGGGTAGCTTTATAACCCTGTTGGTAAATGCTAGGCTATGTGTCCACAAACAACAAATATCTTATTTGTTTAAAAATATGTTACTGGGGTCCTAAGTACCTGACTTTTACGCAACTCATTTTATATTGCTATTTTTAGCTATTTTTATATGATTTGATTTATAATAGCTAGTTAGGTATTATTATTTTGAATATGGATTAATAAGCATGATAGTTTCATTCTTAAACATTTTCATAGGCTACATATAGAACACCGATAGCAAAACAAAATTTAACTATAATATATTTACTGTTTTGTCTCAGCCTAGGTATTTAAAGAGACTGATCTACTTAATAAGGTATCTGGATAGATTAAATTCACTAAATATTACACAGCCTTTGTATAGTTTCTTGCCGTACACTTTAAATACTAGTTTTTTTTATGACTTTATTAAATTATATAACTAATTAATAATCTCCATTAAGTATGAAGAATATACTTTTTGTAATTTGACATTTATGAATTTTGCTTTTTCAACTTTTTTTTACCTACAAATGGAACTTACAAGTTCCCCTTATGCTTGAACAATGCACAGAAAAACTAATAAACGTTAATGTAAATAAGTGTGTATTATTGGAATAATTTTCATATTGACTCATTAATAGTTCTACTTTTGATGTAACATTAATTTCTAAATAATTTAGCATAAGTGGAGGTAAATGCTTTTTAAAAGTGATGCATTCAATAAAGTTGAAGTCAATGTAAAAACTTTTTATGAAGCTAAAATCATCTCACAAATCAGAACCCATTCTGCTCTATTATTTTCTTCAAAAGCAGTGCCTAGAACTGAATATACTGTAACCCAGAGTGAATGTAAAGAAGACTCCATTAAGTAATGAATACACTGTTGGAAAAACATATTCAGAAGAGTAAGTAGTGAAAGGTGACCAGTGTTAAGTAAGTAATTGATAAAGTACAAAATGCATTTATTTTATTTCACCATGAATTGTGAAAAAGAAAACATCTCATAACTTTTTGTGTTATTTATTTTAAAGCCTTAAATTTCTCTAAGTGTAGGCCTTTTTTTTTAAAATTTGCCAACTTTTTTTTCCTAAATAGGGATATGCCATTAATACTTTATTTACTATTGCTTTGACATCTAGGTAATAAAACTCAAAGACAGCCTGCCTCAGATTTGGCTTTCTTGCAGTTTGTGCCTTGAATGGGAATAAGGAAGGCCAGTGCTTTTACAAAAGAAACATTCTCTAGCCAAGAGCTGTTCCATCTGTTTCATTTGGTGGCTTATGCAATAAGAGGTGTTATCACATGAATCTAAATGCACACACAGTTGTTTTATGAACTCTTTCTGTGCACTGAGCAGTTTATAAGTTGCCTACTCTATTGTATGTCAGTCCCAGCTGACCCAAGTACATTCTGCTGAGCATATTTGGGGGGATAATTAGATCTAATGAAGCCTGGAACACAGCTAATTCTCTAAGTGATTTATTTGTATCGTCTTGTCTGATTCCTAAGAATTCTCCAAATAATAATCCATGACACTTATTTTTTTTCTAGCACTGTGTTGATACAGTTACTCTATTTTTATGTTTGTTTGATGGGCATTAAAAATAAATTACGTATTTGAAATTATGCAAAGCATATTTCAAAGAAAAAGTTTATATTATGCGTTAGCACCCGTGGTTGAGGAGAATGCCAATTCTTTGCCATCTTTTATTTTTGTTACTATTTCAAAATGTTTATGGCACTTGAATTAATAATGAGGTAGAAAACCTCAAGTGATAATAGCCTCTTTTAAAAAATGTAATAGTGGGAATAAAACCTACAAGCAAAATACTAGAATGAGGATAGGCATAGTTGCCACCAAAAGAAGGCTATAACACTATTGAAGCCTTACACTCAGTAAATAAGATACTCTCTTCAGGTAGGTGTTTTTGTAATCTATGCCCTATTCAGTCTCCTGTTGTCTAGAAGCTGTAGCAGACTTCATTAAGAATTATGACTTTTACCTGTTTGATATCAATATTTAATATTCATCATACTATAGAACACAGATAACAAATACCTTAAGGACAAGTACCACTTTATTAGATGCACTGAAATACCTAAAACAGTGTAGATCAGCAACTTCACTGCCTAAGCACTGACCTGGGAACTAGTTGGAGTGTCCTGATGATCATTACAAGACATTTAATGCTGCTTCTGATAGATTCTCATCTTAAATATGCCCTGACCCAATGTATTACTCTTCCCCTTATTTTACCCTCTGCATGAAAGTCAACTAAACACTCAAATATCAGGTCTTTGAACCGTGAAGAAAAAAGTTGCAGATCATTGTTATTGCTTGGGCTTCAAGAACATTTATTTTTATTTTTACATTTTCAAAAGTGACAAAATTAGTATTTCATTTTTATTATATTCTAGGTACCTTGCCAGGTGCTTGATCTGTATTATTGCACCTTCATTCCCTCAACAACACCATGAAGTAGATACTACTACAGTATTACCATTTCGTTGTTAAGATACTGAAACATAGAGAAGTCAAGTAACTGCTCCAAGTTTACATAGCCAGGAATTTGCAGAGTTGATATTTTTCAGTCAGCCCTTCTGAATCCAGATTCTAAGGCCCACTTTCTTAGTCATAACACTAAACTTATTTTAAGTCTGTTTTCTCACCTGTAAACTAGTGATAATAATATCTACATCATAGGATTATTGCATGCATTAAATAATTTAATAGACATTAAAAGCTTAGAATTTTTTTTTACTCAAGTCTATACAGTGGCTGTAAGGTAGGATTCAAGTTCAGTTTTTCTGTCTCTAGACTCCTTAGCTTATCTAGCATAGTGCTTAGGTAAATATTAGTTGAATGAATAATTACATGAGTATCATTGTCCCTGTACTTCCCAATGGAAGACTTTGTTAGTTTTGCTGGTTGTTTCAATAGCACAGAGCAGATACTCAGTGGTGAGTGAAAGAATGATTATTCATTCTATACTTTCCAATAAAGTACATTCATGAATCCCAAATTTATTTCTCCAGGCAAGACCTTTTATCTCAATTTCAAACTCATTTATTCAGCTGTCTTCTCCACATCGTCTCACATACGTAAGATGCATAGCAAACACAAACTGAGCACCTGTTCTTCAACCAACCCAGGCTTATCCTCCTGCAGTCACTGTCCCTCAGTAAATGGCAACTTCTTTCCAGTAGGCCAAACTTGGCTGCCGGCCTTGATTCCTCTTTTGCTTTCATACTTCACAACCAGCTCATCTGCAAATCCACCAGAATCTGACCACCTTTCACCAACTTTAGCTTCAATCCTGGTCAAGTCACCATCATCTCTTATTTATATTACTAGAGGCCCGGTGCACAAAAATTTGTGCACTCGGGGGTCCCTCAGCCCAGCCTGTGCCCTCTCGCAGTCTGGGACCCCTCGGGGGATGTCCACCCTGCTGGCTTAGGCCTGCTCCCCGGGGGATTGTGCCTAAGCTGGCAGTGATACATCCCTTGGGGGATGTCCACTTGCCAGCGGGCCGAAGCTGCAGTTGAACATCCACAGAGCTGCTGAGGAGGCAGGAGAGGCTCCCACCATTGCCACTGTGATGCCGTCAGCCTGGCTTGTGGCTGAGCAGAGCTCCCCCTGTGGGAGTGCACTGACTACCAGGGGGCAGCTCCTGCATTGAGCATCTGCCCCCTGGCGGTCAGTGTGTATCATAGTGACCAGTCATTCCCAGTCGTTCTGCTGTTAGGGTCAATTTGCACATTACCGCCCTAACGGGTTTGGCTCAGTGGATAGAGCATCGGCCTGCGGACTGAAGGGTCCCAGGTTCGATTCTCGTCAAGGGCATGTACTCTGGTTGCATACGCATCCCCAGTAGGGGGTGTGCAGGAGGCAGCTGATCGATGTTTCTCTCTCATCGATGTTTCTAACTCTCTATCCCTCTCCCTTCCTCTCTGTAAAAAATCAATAAAATATATTTGGGGAAAAAAATTGCATGTGCACATTACCCTTTTATTATATAGGATTAGTTATCTGAGAGATGTCCTGGCTTCCTTCTTTATCCCATGCTTGCTGTACCTACCGTTATACTCTTTTCTCAATATAGCAAGCAGACAGATTTGTTAAAAATAAAAGGTAGATCATGCCACCCTTAAATTCAGAATTCCCTAATGGCTTCCCATTTCAGAATAAAAGTCTACTCAGGGGTCCTCAAACTTTTTAAACAGGGGGCCAGTTCACTGTCCCTCAAACCGTTGGAGGGCCGGACTATAGTTTAAAAAAAAACAAACTATGAACAAATTCCTATGCACACAGCGGCGGCAAAAACACCCGGCGGGCCTGATAAATGTTTTCGGTGGGCTGCATGTGGCCCGCGGGCCGTAGTTTGAGGACCCCTGGTACATCTTTAAAATGACTTATCAGTGCTCTGGCCAGTGTGGCTCAGTTGGTTAAAGTGTTATCCCATGCAGCAAAGGGTCTCAGGTTTGATCCCTGGTCAGGATGCATACAGGAGGCAATCAATCAGTGTTTCTCTCTTACTCTCCCCCTTTCCCTTCCCCTCTCTAAAAAAATAATAAATAACAAATAAATAAATAAATACAACTGCCCTAGCAGTGTGGCTCAGCTGGTTGAAGTGTCATCCCGTGTACCAAGGGGTGGCGGGTTCGATACCCGATCAGGGCCCAGGTCTGGGTTTTGGGCTCCATCCCCAGTAGGTGGCATGCAGGAAGCAACCAATTGGTGTTTCCCTCTCTCTCCCTTTCCCTTCTCTTATCTCTAAAAAAAATGAAAACAACAACAAAACAAAACCCATATCCTCGAGGATTAAAATGATTTTTTAGGCCTATAATAATACCTTTCCACCCTATTTCCCCCACACCCTCCTGACATCACCTACTATTGTCACTATTACTCTGTCTTCACTGAGCACATTGTCACCCACTCCCATTAGGGTCTATGCAACTGCTGATTCCTCTGTGTGGAACTCTCTGCTTCCAGTAGCTGCATGTTTGCCCTCACACTCTTCAGTACATACCCTGGCTGGTGTGGCTCAGTTGGCTGGACATTGTCATCTGTATTGAAGGATTGCTAGTTCGATTCCCAGTCAGGGCATATGCCTGGCTTGCAGGCTTGATCTTCTGTATCAGGTGTGCAGAAGTCAGCAGATCAATGCTTTACTCTCCCATCGATGTCTCTCTCTTTCTCTCTCCCTTCCTTACTCTCTTAAAAAAAATCAATAAAAATATATTTTTTAATAGAAGTATATTTCACCAACTCTCTCTGTCCCCTTCTTTGCCTACATTTTCCCCTATAACTTAGCACTATCTGACATGTTTTTTACTTATTTATCATGATTAATGTCTCTTTCCCCTTATTTCAATGTAAGCTCTTGGTTAAGGCAAAGATTTTGTCTCTTCATTGTTGCATACTCAGAATCTAAAACAGTACCTGCCTTATAATAGTGCTCAATAAATATCTGTTCAAATGAAGGAAAGAAGAAAGGAAAAGATGAAGAGAGGGAAAATGATAGGAAAGCAGGAACTAAGGAAAGGACGTAATCAGTTTATTCTGCTAATATTATGTTTGAAATAAGGCTGGAAACAGCACTTAAAGATTATTTTAACCTCTTAATTAACAAATCATCATGGCCTCTTGACATTGTTGACCTCCTTCTTTTTGAAATGTTCTTCTATTAACAAAAATATTAGCTATTTAACACATATATGATGTAAGACCTCATGCTAAAAACTTGATTTGTGCAGCAAATGGTTGAGTGGGTTTTTTTCTATGGCCCCAGAATTGGCATCTGGAACTCTGAGCTGAGAGCAAAGAAACATTCAATACCTCGCCTTCCCATGAGCTGAAAACAATTGAGGCTAGATAATGGAGCTTATATTCCAGTGGGGAGGCATTAAGTTAACAAATAAGCATATAAGCAGTAGAAAATATGCAGCATGTCAGGTGGTGATAAATGCTCTGAGGGATAGGTATTACTATCTCACTTTTTGAGATAAGAAAAGTGAAGCTTAGAAAATTTATTTAAGGTCCTCTAGCTGGAGGTAGGACTTAAAGCCATTCTTTGTGACGTCTACATCCATGTACTGAATTATGATGTTCTACTCACTACCCCCATTCATTATCATATTTTGCCTCTTCAATAATTGATTTTTCACCATTAACTTGACTCCTTTTTTTCTTCTCTAATCCCCTAAATATGAGTATATTCTTTTTTTTAAATGAGTATATTCTTTTTAAATATGTTTTTTTTTATTGATTTCATAGAGAGGAAGGGAGAGGGAGACAGAGATAGAAATACCAATGAGGAGAGAGAATCATTGATCAGCTGCCTCTTGCATGCCCCCTACTGGGGATCGAGCCTGCAACCGGGGCATGTGCCCTAACCAGGAATGGAACCATGACCTCCTGATTCATGGGTCAATGCCCAACCACTGAGCAACACCAGCCAGGCTAAATATGAGTATATTCTTTAGCTTATTGTCATCTTATGGTTATGTATCTTGAATTATCATCTCTGTGTAGGTGTGTCACAAATCTATGCCTCCATTTCTGCTCTCT
>NW_005871055.1:19223785-19260047 GCF_000147115.1 Myotis lucifugus
TTCCTTTCAAGTAGAAGTCAAAAGTTTTTTTTGAGGGATGCTATCTCTCATTTCTCCCTTTGTTTCTGTCATTGACTTGAGCCATTGTTATAATTTTAGAGACTTGACATCTTAGGTAATATTGACCCCTCTCTCACCTTTTGCTCCTTCTCTAGCACCCCATACCCTATTAATCACCAGGTGTTGCCAATTCTCCTTCTTTCCTAGTATCTTTCACTTGTATTCTTGTCACACCCACCACCATCACCCTAGTTCAAGTCTTTATCACTATTACTGGATTGTGGCTCCCTGTTTCTATCTTTCCCTTCTCTAGTCTATCATAAAGAATGCTGCTGAATTGACTTTCTCAGAGACCACTTCTATCATGTTAATCTCCTGTTCAAAGACCCTAGATTGACTCACAAGTTTCATGAGAGGGAGGAAGATAGGAAAGGGGAGGGAGGGCAGGGCAAGAAAGGGAGGGGAATGAAATGGGGTAGAAAGAAGGAAAAGAAACCCTTCTGGTATTCAAAGTGTTACTGGAAAAATGAGACCTCAGTTATTGTCTTCTTGAAGGGAAAAATTCAACCAAGAGACAAAGTGAACAAAGCAAGCAAGAATTTATTGGTTGCAGCAAAAGCTCACTCAAGACAGAGAAATGAGGAAGGGCTTAGCATAGAAGAAGCAACAGGAAATCCGAGGCTGGGCTGCTTTGGCTCACTGGGAAGTCAGAGAAAAGGGGGCCTTGGAGACAGGTTCAGGGGTTAGCCTGAGGTGAGCTGCTGCTGCCCATTGCTCCTCTGGTTGCATGCCTGCTGGGCTCCTTTAGGATTTAGGAGATGCATGCCTGTGGGGGAAGAAGTGGGAGAAGAGGAAAAAGGGAATGGCAGGAGCTGCTCCCCAGAGGGAGAGATTACACTAGGTCCTTTGTCTTGAGGTTTTTATTTCTCTCCTGCATGCTGAAATCTTAGGGGACTTCTCAGGGGAAGTTCTCAATAGAATATTCATCAGCTGCCCAGGTGTGTCCTTTCAAGGTTGTCCTTTCCATTGATTGGTCAGCCCCAGGCAGGGGGTCATTAGTCAGTGCAGCTCTTCCTGAGGAAGCCATGGCTTGTCTGGTTTTGCTGCTTTTCTAAGCCTGAAGCTGAAATACAACTGAGGCCTAGACATTATATTTAGGGAGAAAAGGGTAGGAGGTCTAAACCGCATGACCAGTGATGTACTTTGGGAGGAATGGTTACCCTGAGAGTGAGGTCCTTCTTTTCCCAGTTTTGCCCATTGCTAAGCACCCAGGGCTTTCCTCCCTGGTGACCTTCTGTCCTTGTTCTGCTCATGTCTAACTGCCTACTACCAAAGCACTGCACTATCTGATCACAGCAATGTTCAATATTCAATTAACTTTTTGACATCCATCCTTGCATTCTCTACTATGGATTAATTATTTTTCCAAACACAATTCTTAACTTTCTTTCTCTGCCTTCAGAGTTACACTTCTTCCTTAAGATTAAATGTAGCCTGTGATCTTCCTAATTAAAAATGGTCTTTCCTTCTCAGTAATCTTATATCACTTGACTTTTCTACGCTTGGTAAAATGTAGATGAGTGCTATAAAAAACTTATTTAAATGTGTAAATGTTTTTGTATCCCGAATGGATTCCGAATTCCTGAATGATAAGTAAAAATTAACTCTTCCCTACCCCAAAATTCCTAGTATCAAACTGTATGCACAGTGGAAGATCCACACATAATTTTTGGGTGATAAAACTTATCTTAATTTTAAGGTATCAAAAATGTAGGAGGAAGATTAAGGCATATCTAGTAATTACAAGAAAAACTGATGACATCATAGTCATTACTTCTATAGTAGCCATTACTTCTTTAGACAGATTATAAATAAATTGGATTAACTCACACTCAAACATCATATTTCATGCAAGAGAACTATAATAATATAACATATGAGTCCACTAGACTACCTGGCTGGCTTCTGTTTTCTTTCCTGATATATTATTAAAAATCAAAATTTGGTAAGTAGATTGACATTCTGCATAGCCATCTCAAACTGTCGCTGTTATCTTGGTGTCAAAGGAGCAATTTCTGGGTCTCTTTTCTGCCTTATGTTGCCCACAAGTGCCAGTTCAGAACCTTCTTTTATCATCAGATGGGTTCTTCCCTAAAGACACTCATCCCTCAACACAATTCAAATAAGTGTCTTCATTCAGGAAAATTTAGAGAGATTTGAATTAATTATTTTCATTACTTCAATACTCATGAATTATGAAATCTCTAGTAATAAATATGTGTATAGTAATATTTGAAAATTATAATTATTTGACTGCTGCTGAAAAATGGATATCCTACCTTGGCATGAATATCAAAGTGCACAGGCTTGCACTATTTCTAGTTATGTATGTTAGATTGCAATACAAAATGCAGTTGTAGTACTTTCTACAAATTATGTCAGGAATGTGGAAAGCATTCCTTTAATCCTTTCAGGGGGCTCAGGCAAAGAACCCCTTAAGTTATTCAATTATCACATATTTATAGAGTATTTCCTGTGCTCTCCACTATGCCCAGGTGTTACCAACTCTTCCATCACAGAGCTTTTGGGCTAGTAGTTTACAAACTATTTAACCCACAATTATAATTCAGTGGGCTTAGTAGTAAGTAACTGGAAAAGAAGAAATTAGGAATAATAAAGGAGGGGCATGTGAACACAATCCAAGAAAGCTTTCCAATTGAAAAACCTGAAGGATGAATACATTGGTCCAATCAGCAAAAATTTTCTGAGCATATTTTTTTTCTCTTTCACTCCTGTCCTCAAAGCATTGTGCCAAATAATATAAGGAATATATAGCTTTTAGCCTCCACTGAGAAAGAGAGCTACATGAGAAAGATAGAAAAATCATAAAAGAATATTTGGTTGTACCTGAGATGATTCTAGAGTTTCTGCCTGAGTGACTGAGGGGCAAAGCCCTACCAATTGAGATACAGAAATATTGGAACAAGAATAGGTTTTCTAAGGTAATGAGTATGGTCTTAACCACTGAACTCTGGGTTTTTTCAGGTGAAAAAGTCAAGGAAGCAGCTAAATATATGACTAAAGTTTAGGAGATAGATCTACGATTCATCATAATAGTTTCTGTAGTTATGTTATCAGTGGGGAGCTCTCCATGTCCCCACCTGCTGCTGGTGGAAGTGGGCTTCTTGCAATGTCAGAAGAAAAGGAATTTTCTGAGAATTGCATAAGAGAATAAGAGATATTGATTTGAGCAGAATTAAGCCCCTGAGTTTCCAAGGTCCCATCTCTCTCTGGCCCACCAAGGGAAAGTCCAGCTGTGTCTTCAGCAGAGCTAGGATTAAAGCCATTGCCCAGAGTTTCTGCTCCACATTTGCACATTCCAATCTAGCATCAGACTAATTCAGTTTGTGTTCCCAGCTGCAGTCCATTTCATGTGGGATCCACATGGCCTATGGCCATGGAGCTTCTAGGGCCACATAACTATTGTGTGAGTACAAAGAAGCAGGAGCAAAGTCAGGGGAAATAGAGAGATAATTTCTTTCTTTGTGGATTTACTAGTACTAGTAACCCAAGATTTCCAACGCTTGCAGTGGGTCTGCCCATTCTTGCCAAGTATCTTTGTTCCAGGCTAGACTGACAGAAAAGTATATTTCCTACATCAGCCAGACTTTACTGTGCATGCATCCATCTTACCATTTCCCAGTGATCTGCAGGGAATGGAATGGTGGTTCGCTGCGGGGTGTAAAGTTGCAGCTTCCTGGTGAAGCTGACCAGATAACCATGCTTATAATGTCTGGCCTTCCCTTTGCCCTCATCCCATTATTAGTATTAGCTAATTATTTACAATGGCAACAGTTAGAAGCATGAGAATGCTTGAAAAACACAAGGGGACAATTTGGAATGAGACAAGATACAAGGACATTACCCTAAGGAAGACCAACAGAGAAAGAGTTTCCAGAAGATGATTGAGAAATGATGTTCAGAGAAGTAAGAAGGAAAACCAAGAGATAGAACTGTTCTAAAGGCAAAAAGCAAGAGTAGTGGACAACAGTTCAGCTACCATGTAGAGTTCAAACAAGTAAGATAAAAAGTTCTTTGTTTCTCTCCACCAGTTTCAGTGGAATCATAGAGATTACAGTGGGGTTAAAGAATAAATGGGAAACTAAAGTGTAGAATACAGTTTCAAGGAAACTATATAAAAAAGAAATGTAAGAGATATTGTGGCAATTGTGGAATGATGCAGAATAAATTTTAAGAGAGATTTGCACATATGTAGGATATAGAGAGAGGAATAATAGAAGAAAAGTGAAAAAGAGTGGGCTAATTTATGGATGCCTATCTCCAAGACTAACAAAAGGAAATGGTATAATTCTCTTAAGAAGAACTCTGCAGAGAGTTGAGAGATGGTTCAGTTTTCCTTGAAGGTAAACTCTTCACAGTCAGTAGTATTGCATTTTATTCACTGTATCCCACATCTACACTAATAAAAGAGAAACATGCTAATTAGCGTACGACCGCTACCCTTCCCATTGGCTAATCAGCATATCCTTATGCAAATTAACTGTCAGCCAAGATAGTGGCCGGCAGCCAGGCAGCTTGAAGTGAACAGGGAGGCTTGCTTGCTCCAGTGACTGTGGACTCTAACGTTCCCCGCCTGAGTTGCCGGCCTCTCAGGTGCAACTCTAAGCAACTATGTACAATGTTGCAAATAAGAAGCTAAACAAAACCCCAGAAACCGGCTTTCAGTCAGCCAGGTTCAGCCAGCCGAACCGCAACATTGTATCAAATACAGAAGAAAAAACAAAGGCCAGAAACCGGCTTTCAGCAGCTGAGGCCTCAGAGCTAAAGCTGGCCCAGAATAAAAAAAAAAAAAAAAAAAAAAAAAGGAGATGTTGGGAGCTTTAGCCACCCACCAACCTGAAAACGGCCCTCAGCCCCTCAGCCAGGCTGGCCAGGCACCCCAGTGGGGACCCCCACCCTGATCCAGGACACCCTTCAGGGCGAACCAGCCAGCCCCCACCCGTGCACCAGGCCTCTATTCTATATAGTAAAAGGGTAATATGCCTCCCGCACTGAGATCAGCGGAGCCTCGAGGCCTCCCGGCACCGGGATCAGCGTGACAGGGGGCAGCGCCCAAACCCCCTGATCGCCCTGCGGCTCTGTGTGTGACAGGGGGTGGGGCCACAACCTCCCTATCCACCCTGCTCTGTGTGTGACAGGGGAAGGCGCCCCAACCCCCTGATCAGCCCTGCTCTGTGCCTGATAGGGGGGAGCTCCCCAACCCCCTGATCGCCCTGCGGCTCTGTGTGTGACAGGGGGGAGCTCCCCAACCCCCTGATCACCCTGCAGCTCTGTGTTTGACAGGGTGCGGCGCCCCAACCCCTCCCCCTGCAAGGGCCCTGCTCTGTGTGTGACAGGGTAGAGCCATAACCTCTCCATCGGCCCTGCCCCGAGTGTGACAGTGGCAGCGCCCCAACCCCCTGATCGGCCCTGCTCTGTGGGTGATAGAGGGTGGCGCCCCAACCCCCCTCCACGGGCCTTGCTCTGTGTGTGACAGGGTAGAGCCATAACCTCCCCATTGGCCCTGTCCTGAGTGTGACAGGGTGCAGTGCCCCAACCCCCTGATCCACCCTGCTCTGTGTGTGACAGGGGGCGCTGCCCCAACTCCCCTATCGGCCCTACTCTGTGAGTGACAGGGGGGAGCTCCTCAACCACCTGATCGGCCCTGCTCTGTGCATGACAGGGGGGAGCTCCTCAACCCCCTGGTGGGCCCTGCTCTGTGCGTGACAGGGGAGAGCTCCCCAACCCCCTGATCGACCCTGCTCTGTGTGTGACAGGGTACAGAGCCCCAACCCCCCTGATGGGGCTGCACCTAGGGATTGGGCGTGCCCTCTGCCACCCGGGAGCAGGCCTAAGCCAGCAGGTCGTTATCTCCCGAGGGGTCCCAGACTGCGAGAGGGCACAGGCCGGGCTGGGGGACCCCCCTCCCCTCCCGAGTGCACAAATTTTTGTGCACCGGGCCTCTAGTGTAATAATAACAGTGGAACATGAAGGTATGGTTTGGGACAGACAGATGAAGGTCTAGAAATATACCAGGAAGAAGCTGTTTCATTTTGGAAGGTAATTGTTGATATAGACAAGTTTATAAATGATCATTTAAACAGTTGATAGAATATATAACTAGGCCTCAGTTTTCTCTTGGTAGTAGAGAACATTGGGACTTATGTAAGAGTCGAGGAGGGAATTGATTATTTAAATCATCACTAAAAGAACTGTGAGCTAAATATCCTGATATATATGAAAATCTATTTAGGGGTCAACCCAAGTCTTAATCCACTAGGCATACTTGTTTCCAGTACTACCAAAGTGTCTCTGGGGTATTTTGATAGGAGTTAGTCATATCTGTTTTAGTTGAGATATGTAAACTGCCCAAATACTTAAATTTTGTTAGTTTTACAGTAGAGTAAGGAAAGCCCTTGATTAAGAATCAGTATGCCTGAGTTCTAGGGCTTGCTCTTCTTCAAATGAAATATATGACCTTGATTAATGAGTTCAGTTAACCACTCTGTACAATTTCCTGCCCTATTTGATGAGAACGTTGGAATAGATTATTTCTGAATCCTCTTCTACCCATCTACTTCTAAAATCAGTCAGTTCTCTGTATTTTATTTACCTTAGAGATCAGCACAAAATATCAGCAGTTTTACTTTTGGAAGTATATTTTGTCATATGCAGCATATATATTCCTGAAAAGTTAGCAGTAAATCATGTTTTATTATTTGAGTTTATTCTTTCAAGGACTCTTATAATGAATCTTTTATAAACAAATTATTGTTTGATATTTTTATAAGTCCTTATTATATTAATGGTCTTTAATTCCTCATTGTTGAGGAATTACAGAGAATGAGAGTATGTCAAAAGATCAGATAAGGGCAAAATATTAGGAAATTGTATACTTGGCACCTTCTTTTTCAACATTGTTAACTAGGATATGATGAAGAGTTCGAGGAAATATTTAAGTCTGCTTAAATCCTCTGGTAAGCACATAGGATATACATTTTTTTGAAAATAAATTTTGTAAGCCCTAGATCAACCTCTAAGAAAATAACTAAAATATGTATAGTTTTCTTAAAAATCAAAGGAATTACAATGTTACACTAGAAAAGATTTACTTAATGCAAAAGAAGGCAGTAAAGGAGGGACAGATAGATAAAAAAGACATGAGACCTATAGGAAACAAAAAGCAGAGTGGCAGACATAAATCCATCCAATCCAATCAATAATAACATTAATGGGAATGGACTAAACAATTCAATCAGAAAGCAGACTGGATATTTTAAAAAGCAACAAGACCCAGCTGTGTGCTCTCTACATACAACTATGTGCTGTTGACTATATGCCTTGATTCGGTTTAGGTTCAAAGACACAGGTAGGTAGAAAATAAAAAGATATACCATGCAAACAGCAATCTAAAAAGAGTTGGAATGGCTCTACTGGTATCAGAAAAAAAGTAGGCTTTTAAGCAAAACAAAAAAATCTCACTAGAGGTAGAGACATTTTATAATAATAAAAGGTTTTGTGCATCTGGAAGATATACGTAGATATTGCATATATTTATAATAATAAAAGTGTAATATGCTAATTAGACTGGACATCCTTCTGGATGAAGCCGGGGCTGCAAAGGAAGTCCGGTCTCGGGTGCCTGCTGGCAGCTGGAGGGAAACCTGGTCCCCGGTGCCAGAGGGAAGCTGGTGCTGGCAGCCGGGGGAAGGAAGACCTACTCTTGCACGAATTTTATGCATTGGGCCTCTAGTATAATTATAAATGTGTATGTGCCTAACAACAACTCCCAGAATACATGATGCAAAAACTGGCAGAATTGAAGGAAGAAGTAGACAGTTCCCCAATAATGTTTGGAGACTTTGATACCTCACTTTTAATAATGAATAGAATAACTACACATTAGTTTAGAAAGTATAGAGAAGACTTGAACAATACTATAAACCAAAGAGACCTCATAGACATTTATAGAACACTTCACTAATAACAGAATTCTTCTCTACTGTACTATTTGTAACATTCTCCAGGCTAAACCATATGTTAGGCCATTTAAAAAGCCTCCATAAATTTAGAAGAATTTAAATAATACAAATAGTTTTATCTAACACAATGGAGTTATATTATAAATCAATCTATAGGTAACACAAACCTGAGTTAGCAAAAACTTTGAATGACATCAAGATTCATAAATGGAACAAATGGAAGAATATACCATGTTCATGGATTGGTAGAATCAACATCATTAAAATGTCCATACTACCCAAAGCAATCTATAGATTCAATGCAATCCCCATTCAAATACCAACGGCATATTTCACAGACTTAGAACAAACTCTCCAAAAATTCATATGGAATAAAAAAAAAACCCCTAATAGCTGCAGCAATCCTGAGAAGTTGGAGGGATCACAATACCAGATATCAACCTATATTACAAAACCACTGTTCTCAAAACTGCCTAGTACTGTACAAGAACAGACATATAGACCAATGGAACAGAAGAAAGAACCCAGAAATCAACCCAAGCCATTATGCTCAATTAATATTCGACAAAGGAGGCAAGAGCTTTACAATGGAGTCAAGACAGTCTCTTCAATAAATGGTGTTGGGAAAATTGGACAGATACATGCAAAAAAAATGAAACTAGACCACCAACATACAACATACACAAAAATAAACTCAAAATGGATAAAGGACTTAAACATAAGACAGGAAACCATAAAAATCTTAGAAGAATCCATAGGCAGCAAAATATCAAACATATGTCATAGCAATATCTTTACCGAAACAGCTCCTAGGGCAATGGAAATTAAGGAGAAAATAAACAAATGGGACTATATCAAAATAAAAAGCTTCTGCACAGCAAAAGAAACCACAACAAAACAACAAGAAAGCTCACTGTATGGGAGAACATATTTGCCAATGTTATATTCGACAAGGATTTAATCTCCAAAATTTACAGGGAACTCATACAATTTAACAAAAGGAAGATAATCCAATAAAAAAAATGGGCGAAGGATCTCAATAGACACTTTTCAAAAGAGGACCTACAGAAGGCCAAGAGACATATGAAAACATGCTCAAAGTCACTAATCATCTGAGAGATGCAAATCAAAACGACAATGCGGTACCATCTCACACCTGTCAGAATGGCTATCATCAACAAATCAATGAACAACAAGTGCTGGTGAGGATGCTGAGAAAAAGGAACCCTCACCTGCCATTTATAATAAGGATCATATTTATCTGTGATCTTCTAGAGGACACAAGTAAGACCAACAGATGGAAGTTATAGCACAAAATAAGGATGAAAGTTCTAATAGTACTTTCCAATAAGATATAGGCAGTCTTGTACTGTCACATATTGTGTTTCTTAAAATATATTTTTAAAATCCTAATCAGAAAGTCAAACAATAATTTATAACAATGCTTTACAAAGCATTCCATCCCAGAAAAGTTAAATAATTAAATAAGTAAGATTTCTATAAAATGTCTTTTCTCAAAAAGTCAAGAAAAAAGCTTCTTACTGCAGCAGCTTGTATTGGGGCAGCTTCTGTCCTCCCAGGTTTGGATCTAGAGCTTAGAACCTGAGTTAACCATTTCACTTCTTTCTCAAAATGTTGCCACACCTCAAACAAACTGAACAAATTTCTTTAAAAATGTGTAATTTCCTTATGTTTTGGAAGTTTTTCTTAATTTTATTAAGCCAATCCTTAATTGCCTAAATTTCTAGAGGACCACATGAGCAACTCTTTCTCCTAAATCTATAGACTTGTTTTTTTTTTTTAATTGATTTTTAGAGAGAGAGGAAGGGCTGGGGATAGAGAGATAGAAACATCAATGATGAGAGAGAAACATCATCAGTTGGCTGCCTCCTTTACGCCCCCTCCTGGGATCGAACCTGCAACCCAGGTATGTGCCCTGACTTGGATTCCAACAGGTAGCCTCTTGGCTCAACCACTGAGCCACACCAGCTAGGCCAACTGTGAATTATAATTATTTTATTCTTTATTGATTAAAGTATTACATATGTCTCCTTCCTCCCCTCCCCCATTGACCTCTCCCCGGCCACTCCCACCCCCCAGCATATGCCCTCACCCCCCTAGTGTCTGTGTCCATGGGTTATGCTTATATGTATGCATAGAAATCCTTTGGTTGCTCTCTTACCCCCCTCCCCTGCCTTCCCTCTGAGGTTTGATTGTTTGTTGGATGCTTCTGTGTCTCTGGATCTATTTTTGTTCATCAGATTATGTTATTCATTATATTCCACAAATGAGTGAGATCATGTGATATTTATCTTTCTCCAACTGGCTTATTTTGCTTGGCATAATGTTCTCCATGTCTGTCCATGCTGTTGCAAATTTTAATAGCAGTTCAGATGTTAAAGATATGCTGATATAGAATCTTCAAAAATGCAGACTGTACAAAAATTAAATATGTGAAAAACCAAGATCATCTCCAATAGATTATAAGTAGTGAAGATTGTCACTCAAAGTTTCAATCAGAATTCTGAAGAACTTTCTATGGGGGAATTGAGGAAGTTTTCCTACAGTGTATGTGTTTGTGTATATACACCCAAAATTGTACTGAAATATCAATCTATTTTGCAAGATATTCTTAACTTCTATATTTCTCTTCATTAAGACAATGTTTGTATTACTAGAGAGTAGAAATTTCAAAATGATTTTAGTTAGAAAAATTGTTTTATTTACTCTATTTTTTCTAGAATATAAATTACACTGTTGGAGTAAGTTTGACATTTTCCTTTACAGCCTCGAGTTTCTTTAGCATACAGTATTCTTCTTCCAGTGAACTAACTGATGTCCCTAAAGTGCTGAAGAAGTTAGCATCCAGATTGTCTGGTGTGCTTATAAGATTAATTTATACCTCAGGAAGATCTGTATAAATCTGGGTACCGCATCTCTCAGTCATTGGTTTTCTAAATATTGGCCATCAATTTAGATAGCACCCTCAACCTCAGAAATGAGAAATGAACCTACAACCTTTTGGAATACAGGATGATTTTCCAACCAACTGAGCCACCCAGCCAGGAGGTTCTTAGTTTTTAACTTGAATATGTTATTTTATTTATCTGTAGTCTTTTTCCTGAACATAATTATTCTAGAAGCAAAATTATTTAATGCTAGATTTATAACGTTGTAGATGTTAACATATTTGATTTGTACAAAAGCTCTATTCTTTAAAGGTCATATAAATTAAATTTCATGACAGAAATGCATTGGAGATGCTTAGCAGACATTTTCCTGTACATTAAGAACTGCTTGGTTATAAGGATGTTTTACTGTTTATGTATGAATTAAATACTTAACTTGTAACACCCAGATCTCCCTGGGTTGAAAACTTTTCATTGCTAAGCTTGTCTTTTATGTGTCCAGTAAGATTCACCCAAATATCTCCCATGAGTTGGCAAATAATTGCTAATTACTACTCAGTTTCTTCCTCCCCCGCCAGGCAAGTCAGTTCCTATCTAGTACCTAGAGCAAGGCGGCCAAGGCAGAGTCCACTGGTGTCCATGCTTGGAACCATCACTATATGGTATGAAGACATCACGATGTATTTGTTTTGGAGATGGTTGGAGCAATGTTAGATGGAGCAATACTTTTCTTAAAGCCTGAGAAGAGTAGGGATTACACTAAGCATTTTTTAAAATCTCCTTCAAGATCTTGAAGAAAAGAAGTTCAAAATCAAAGTACTCTAATCTCTTTAATAAATTATACTTTCCCCTTGACTATTTAACTTATCCAAATATACCCTGAAAAGATTTTTGTTTCAAATCTAAATTTTCATAAGAAAATTTATATTTAAAAATACTGACATTATAGTTGTCAATTAGTTACATTAAATGTTTAGTTTATGTTATATTTAATTAAATGATGTATGTCTTCACTAATGGAAATGCTGTGTGCCAAAAGCTCCAGTAATCTCCCTCCCCCCTGACATCTGAAGGTCAGTCATGCCTGGTACAAGTAACATATAGACATATACTTTTATGACTTTATTAATCAGTTGTTTATGGCCTTTTGGTTGAGATTTGTGTGTTGTTTTGTTGTTTAAAGAAAGAGTACTTAGTGAAATTTACATGCCCACATCCTGCAGTTTAAGAGTAGGTATTATCCCTGGCTTGGATCTGTAATCCAAGTTAATTATAATCACTTATAGAAGAAGACTTTCATAAGAAAACTGTTTTGTTTGTTTTTTTTCTAAATGAGAAAAAATTGATGTAATGTTCTTTACATTACTTTTTACAGAAAAGCATAATACTTGTTTACCTCATTGAAATTCAAAATGTTTTATTATGGTGTCAATTATTTGGTTTTGGCAGCAGTTCTAAAGTGTCTGTTCACAAAAAGACTAGCACAGTGAATGAATGCTAGTGTTGACACCAGCTAACAAGCAGGGATTATGTGTTTACAGAAGAAGTAATAGGATAGGTCAAGTATGAGAGGCACTTCTCAAGAGTACTTCAGCACAGAATGAGTGACTGACTGGAAAGCGGGGAGCTGCTGCTCTGGCTTGAGTCCTGGTGATGCCTGCCTCTCCTCCACAGCTCTCCCGATCCTGTTTAGCTGCTCTCTTCTTTTGTGGGGAATAGTAGTAGAGTAAAGCTGCTTTTCTGTCTCATTTTTCTTGCTAATTTACACATTCAAGCTATTTTTTGTTTGCTACCCTTATTTGCTATTCCCTTTTGTCAAGGCATTGTTCTCTTTTTTGCCTCAGGCCTAAGAACTAATTTGAGCTTCTATTATTACTTCATGTTTTACACTTATCTGAATAGCATGTGCCCCCCTGTGTCTGTATTTAAGCTGCATATTTTCTTGCAGAAAAGCTAGTTTTCATATACAAGGAATCCTAAGTTTCTCTCCTCAGACTTCCTACAGAAGAAACACAATTAAACTGTTGAGATATCCTCAGCGATCAGCTGACCTCTGGAGTCCATGAAGGACAAATGAATGCTGCTTGCTCAGGCAGTTTGTGTTAAGACATTATTGAGAGGGGAGCCTGAGCTTTGTTCCTCATGAATGTAGCAATGGTTGTAGTCATTTTAAAATCATTATAACTTTGAATGCACAGTATCGTTCTCAGTGTTTGCTCTACAGCTGCTCTTCTGCTTGAATAGCAGTTTATTAAATTTGGTTCAAGCGTACTCTGAAGAGTATCACAATGAAGATACTGTTCTAAATATTACCTGTTTAAAAAAGGCAATTGATTAGATTTTTAACTTAAGTGACAGCTGCAATTCATTGCCTATTCTTTGTAAAGCCCTGCAGCCCAAACAGCCTTTCATAATTTGGGTTTCATTTTTTAAAAGCTTTCCTGAATAATCCAGGGTTGCTTTCCACTCAGAGCCTGCTTCAATCCAATTAGGAGTTTAACAGGGTCAAATTAAGGAGAATTTACACTTCATGTTTGCATCGTTAGTCATAAGACTGTTATGTGACTGCATGGCTGTGTGTCAGGGAAAGGGAAAAAGCTGTCACCCATGACGTGGTGTGTCCCCTTGCTGATGGAGGCTCAGCGGATGGACTAACAACAACATTTACAGTTGTCTTTTAAGGTTGTTGCCTTGTCAAATCAGCTGCTAGATAGTTGGAGGTTACAGGTGCTAGCTGAGGCTGATGACGAATAGTGTGTGTTCTGCCCTCTCTTTTCTCTTTGGTAGCCTATTGTGATAGGACCACTGAGAAGACATGGGGCTGAAATCTCTTGAGCATTCATTATTTTGATGAGATGACAACTATCTACGTTCAAGTTATCACTCCTCATGCTGTTTTCTGCTTAAAAAAACACACATGCAAAAACACAAACGCACATAATGTCTATTCTGTAAAATATTATCATAGGGAGTGGAAAGTCATCTTTTAGGGGAGTAGTTTGTTAGAGATTTTACAAAGATTAGAAAAACAGCTTATGATAGTATTTTCAGAATTTCAATACTTAGAATAAGTTTTTGTTTTACTCTGTCCATACCATCAATTTATATTTATATTTGTAAATGTCTCTAACTATATTATGTTACTGTAAAGAAAATGACCTATTTCCCAAAAGACAACAAAATCCTACTAATCAACATTTCCATGTGTGAGATGTTGCTAGAGAACTGTTGCTGTGCCCTTCAGTAGAGCTTTGTTCAGTTACACACAGAGAAAAATTTATCTAAAAATAACACTTTTATTGTTCCTTTCTTAGCTCTTCAACCCATTAATAGGTACTTCAGTATCACGAGTTTTTATAGTTTAATCCCCTTTCAAAAGCTTTTCAGAATAAAAGCCCTAAATGGTCCTCAATATTAATTTGATGTGACTTTTGTACAATATGCCTTAAAACCCAGAAGAACATTTTTACCGCTGACCCTTTTCATTGGAGTCATGTGTGGAAAATACCAGCTGAATGTTTAGTGGAGTGTCTGATGGGAACTATATTTGTTCCTTTCTAATAATATAGTTTTCCAATTTAAAAAAGTATTGTCATGGTGATATACTCAAGAATATTACTTTGGGTTCTTTGTTAAATTTTTTTATTGTAACTATCTTCTTAATGTTTATATTTTTCAAAGCTGTATTTTTAGTCTCTGATTTGCTGAGAATTAAGAGCCAGTAATAAAGTCAGCCTGGTATGTAGCAATCAGGCTAGATTATATGCAGTCAATTACATCTTTGTTTATGTTTGGACCACAGTGGCCTTAAACACAAGAGCTTCCAGGGCTAATTACCCGCTTCACCCTTTTTGTGTTTTGTTGCTTTTCAATATACATCTGTCATTCTAAATGTAGTAGATGGTAAATGTAATATTTGCTATCTACAAGTCATTTAATAATGGATTCATGAATTTCATGCCAAGTTCCATTTCAACTTCCCATACATCTATAGAGCCTCCAATATGAGAAAAAACAAAACTGTGAATTCTGTTAACTTCCAAATTCCTTCACTGAATTTTAATGTTTACATTTTCCAAAGGGCTATGTGTGTTTATGTATGTGCATGCCTATGAGTTTATACATGTAAAAATCTTTCCACAGTGAAAAAATTATTCATTTACTTAAAAAATATTTTCAAATCAGCTATTGGTGCAGAAACTGTACTGATGAAACAGTGAGACATAGACTAATACTACCTTACCTTTTGGAGCTATAATGTAGTGGGGAGACAGCATAAAATCAAATAAGCAGACAAGTATATGTAAAGTATTACTGTGGATGTACTTCTATTGGGAAATGTGATCTGGTCAGAAAGTTCAGGGAAGATTTTACTGAAAAAGTGATTTTTGCATCGGCCTGTTGAAGACTTCTTGCTATAAACAAAATTTGTATATATTTTTTTTTCATTCCATAGCACTAGAAACATTTGCATTTACACTTCTGATTCAACATTATAAACACAATGAAAATTTCTACTGATAATATCTTAAGTAAGAGAACATGTAGAAAAAGGCATCTGAAAGAGATATAAATAATTATACTTACACAGGACAGTTTTAGGTGAATTTTTGGCTTTGTTCATGGACAGGAAATGCACAGATGACTTCTCTAGAACTGTTTCTTTCTTGGTTACATTTTCTCTAGTGGTTCTTTTTCTTTTTCCACAAGGCTTATTATATGATTTATCTACTTACCATGTAGAAACAGATTGGAACCCTCCATTATGGAACCAATGGTGTTCTGGAACCTGTCTCTATAGGCTTCTGAGAGTCCCATGTGCTCATTTTTCTCCCAACTCCATGTTGTCATCTCAGCTTTGTAGCTTGAAACCCACCATGGTATGAGTATTTATACAACAGGAATGGGAAAACCCTGCAGATAAGCCTCACCACCCCAGCTGGCTTATCAGCACACTTTTGCTATATCTGATATAATATATGGGATCTGGGACTATAGATAGATTCGTGAAGAGGGTCCATAAATTCTCACAGCTTGCCTCCATACTACTATGGGAGCTAGGAATGGAAATTAGAAAAGTGAAAATGAAATTTGGGGTAACTTTCCTAATTATTTTAAGTTTTAGGAGCATATAAAATGTACAGTGAACAAAAATCAGATTCTGAGTGTCTAAAATATAACTAATAATAGTGTTTACCTTTTTTCTTATTTTTTCAAATTGTCACCTGAGGATATGTTTTTCATTGATTCTAAAAAGAGAGGAAAGGAGAGGGAGAAAGAGAGAGAAATATCGTTGTGAGAGAGAAACATGGATTAGTTGTCTCACCCACTCTCCCTGACCAGGGATCGAACCCAAAACCTGGGTATGTGCCCTGACCAGGAATTGAACCCATGACCCTTCAGTGCACAGGAAGATGCTCCAACACTTACCAACACCGGCCAGGGTGCATTGTTTACCTTTGAGATAACAATCAATAACAGCTTTTCCCCGTGGATTAACTGGTGATTCCCTTTTTAAAATAATGTCTTTGGATGTAAATGTTTCC
Source organism: Myotis lucifugus (assembly GCF_000147115.1). Classification (NCBI taxonomy): domain Eukaryota; kingdom Metazoa; phylum Chordata; class Mammalia; order Chiroptera; family Vespertilionidae; genus Myotis; species Myotis lucifugus. The sequence continues at coordinate 19,240,283 of NW_005871055.1, forward strand.
TAGTTTTCAGTGTAATCAGAAACAATATAAATGTAAAGGTATATTGTTAGCCTACAGATTAACGACATTTAGCAGTCTTATATTCTCTCTATAATAAATCAGATTTTTGTTTTGCTTTCAAAACTAATACATTTATTGTTTTACTACATGTAAATGTAATAAATGCCTACTAACAAATAAAAATTGTTTACATTTATACCATACTTTTTCAAATATGTATCCACATATAGGTAGATATAATTTTATAGATGACAGTGTACAGATTATTTTATATTTTTTCATAGAACAATATAATATTGACATATTTTATATCAATAAGTATAGATGTACATCATTCTTTTTATCTACTATATATTATTTCAGTTTATCAATACAACATAATAACCAATCATCTATAGATAAACATTTTAATTTTTCTTTCCAATGAGTAATTTTGTAAATACCCCTTTGTGCACTTATTTACTCATTTCCTTAGGATAAGTTCCTAGAAGTAGAGGTGCTGGTATCAATAATTTGTGTTTTGTTTTGTTTTGGTGGCTTTCATATATGTTACTTTCAAAACATTGCTCCAGAAAGCTAATTACAACATCTAAAGTAGCATATACAACTACACATGTCATTGCTCCTTTGTCAACATAGGATATTATTATTCTTATTAATTTTTGTTAACCTGATTGTCAAAATTGTTTTAATAATACACTTAAAAATCTTTATTTCTCCTTAATCTATAGATTGTAAGCTTGAAATTGTCCAGTATAATGTTGCCTGATTATAATTATTCCCTGAGAGAAAGGAAAAAGAACTGATATGAAATGTGCAAATTTGAAATCAAGGAATGGGACTACAGTTTTAAGTTAAAGAGCTGGAAAGGTGTATACTAAAAATTATATCATCTAGGACAGAGGCAACAAATCTGAACATTCATTTACGATTGGGTATTGGGATAGTTCACATTCTTCATAAACATCCTGAAAGAATATTTGATTTAGACAAAATATTTTGGATTATAAAATGAGAATGTGAACCATCTCAGCTACAGAATGTTGTCAGCTAATTGAGGTTTAAAACAACTAAAAGCACTGCGCAAGCCAAGCAAAACAGGTCTATAGCAAAATTTGGCCCAAAGGGAGCCAATTTATAAACTCTGCCAAAGGTTTTGTGGCCTTCTTCCTATATAAAATAGTAGTATACATCTTACTAGTTTTTAACTAAAACTATTTTTCCATTCCTTTACCTAAAACTTTATAAAGCTTCAGATATTCACACATACTTTCTCCCCAAAATATAACTACTATATAAAGAATTTCTCTAGCCGAAACCGGTTTGGCTCAGTGGATAGAGCGTCGGTCTGTGGACTGAAAGGTCCCAGGTTCGATTCCGGTCAGGGGCATGTACCTGGGTTGCGGGCACATCCCCAGTAGGAGATGTGCAGGAGGCAGCTGATCGCTGTTTCTCTCTCATCGATGTTTCTAACTCTCTGTCTCTCTCTCTTCCTCTCTGTAAAAAATCAATAAAATATATTAAAAAAAAAAAGAATTTCTCAAATGAAGCTGGAGCTAAACAGTACCTGCCTCGTGTAGACCAAGCCTGCCAACTGGGAGCTTGTCACAGTTCAGAACTTGTCTCACACCCATCCTGCCTCACTCATTGATTTACTTATAACTTCTCTTTTTGAGTAGATAAAACTAAAAAAATTGATGTTTTTTATTTTAGAACATTGCTTATTTTTCAGTACTAAATACAAACACTACTATTCAGAATACCATTTTATCTCAGTAAATTATAAGCTTGTATTAATTGACTTTTAAAGTCCTTATATATAAATATATATTATTTTAAAGATTGTGAGTGGGCAAAAATCAGAATTCAAAATAACATTTCTAAAAGTCACTTTATAATAAGACTGCAATCCATTACCATTCATATTGCAATATGCATCTAAATAAAATAAACACATTCTTATTTGGAAACATTGCTGTATCCATATTAACTCAAATATTTAGGTGAAAACTAACTTTTTAAAATTTTGGTTTATAGCAGAGACATAGGTAAGATTTGAGTTTAGACTTAGAAATAGCTAACTATTATTTCAGTGGTAGATATTTAGCCTTTGTCTTTTGTTGCATTATAAAGTGTACATTGTGGTTAATCTAAAATTTTAGTTACATCAAAACAATGTGTTCTTGAGTTTGAATTTTGGAAGTGAAAAAATAGAAATAAGAATTCTGAACTAAAAATATAATCCTTCATTTTCATTGTTGAAAATGGATTTTTATTTATTAATTCTTTAATTTCTCACTTTTCTATATAGTGTGCATTAAAAAAAACTTTCCAATTGTTATATCAAGAATAAATGTAGGCCTACACTGAAGTTGAAATTATATTCTGAATTCATCATTGCATTTTAGAAGGGATAGCCAGAGTACAATTTTGAAGAAATAGGTTAAAATTTTTTTTTGTCTTTTAGGGCAATTTCCTTAATAACTAAAAATAAAAAAAGGTTAATATAATTCTAAAAGGTTAATAAAAGCCTAATATGCTAAGTTTCTGGTCATCCAGTTGGCTGTTCAACCAATGAAAGTGTAATATGCCATTGATATGCTAAAGCTGCTCAACTGCTAGCTATGACGCACACTGACCACCAGGGGAAAGACAGTCGACTGGTCAACCAGTCGCTATGATGCGCACTGACCACCGGGGGCAGACGCTCAATGCAGGAGCTGCCGCCTGGTGGTCAGTGCGCTCCCACTGGGGGAGCACCGCTCAGCCAGAAGCCGGCTCACAGCTGGTGAGTGCAGCTGTGGAGGTGGGAGCCTCTCCCAACTCCGTGGCAGTCAGACATCCCCGAGGGCTCTCAGACTGTGAGAGGGTTCAGGCTGGGCTGAGGGACTGCCCCACTGGAGTGCACGAATTTCATGCACTGGGCCTCTAGTAAAATAATAAATAATCTCAAAGGTATTACTGAGTTTTAATGTCTGAGAAATCTTTTGTGCATGAGAGGACTTTTAGAAAATTATTTTTGTTTTAACCAGTAATTAATTGATTTTAAATTAATTTGTTTTAAAGGTAAAAAACTTTCTATTTTAGTCAAAATTTACCTTACAGATTTTATCTTATTTATAAATGTTTTAATTTATACATAAAAATAGCATTTACTTCTTGCTGATGTGTAATTCAAACTTAAATAATTGATAATTAGCCGAAACCGGTTTGGCTCAGTGGATAGAGCGTCGGCCTGCGGACTGAGGGGTCCCAGGTTCGATTCCGGTCAAGGGCGTGTGGGCACATCCCCAGTGGGAGATGTGCAGGAGGCAGCTGATCGATGTTTCTCTCTCATCGATGTTTCTAACTCTCTATCTCTCTCCCTTCCTCTCTGTAAAATATCAATAAAATATATTTTAAAAAAATTTGATAATTAGAAATCAAATTCCTGTAATCATTTTTTAAAATTGTTTAAGGTATTACAAATAGTAGTACATATGTCTCCTTTTTCCCCCGATTGATCCCCCCAGCCTCCCCCACCCCCCGGCATATGCCCTCACCCCCCTACTGTCTGTGTCCATTGGTTATGCTTATATGCATACATACAAATCCTTTGGTTTATCTCTTACCCCCTGCCCCCACCAAAACTCCCCTGCCTTTGTGCTGAAGTTTGACAGTCTGTTTGATGCTTCTTTATCCCTGTATCTATTTTTGTTCATTGGTTTATGATGTTCTTTATATTCCACAAATGAGTGAGATCATGTGATATTTATCTCTCTCTGACTGGTTTATTTCACTTAGCACAATGCTTTCCAGTTCCATCTATGCTGTTGCAAAGGGTAAGAATTCCTTCTTTTTTACAGCAGTGTAGTATTCCATTCTGTAGATGTACCACCATTTTTTGATCCACTCATCTGCTGATGGGCACTTAGGCTGATTACAAATCTTAGCCATTGTAATTTGTGCTGCTATGAACATAGGGATGCATATATTCTTTCTGATTGGCGTTTCTAGTTTCTTGGGCTTTATTCCTAGAAGTGGAATCATTGGGTTAAATGGAAGTTCAATTTTTAAATTTTGGGGAAACTCCATATTGTTCTCCACAGTGGCTGTACCAGTCTGCATTGCCACCAGCAGTGCATGAGGGTTCCTTTTTCTCTGCATCCTCGTGAGCACTTGTCATTTGTTGATGATAACCATTCTGACAGTTGTGAGATGGTACCTCATTGTCATTTCGATTTTCATCTCTTGGATGATTAGTGACTTTGAGCATGTTTTCATATGTCTCTTGGCCCTCCTTATGTCTTATTTAAAAAAGTATCTATTTAGGTCTGTTGGCCATTTTTTGATTGGGTTGTTTGTCTTTCTTTTGTTAAGTTGTCTGAGTTCCCTGTAAATGCTGGAGATTAAAACCTTATTGGAGATATCATTGGCAAATATGTCCTCCCATGCAGTGGGCTTTCTTGTTTTGTTGATGGTTTCTTTTGCTGTGAAGAAGCTTTTATTTTTGATGTAGTCCCATTTATTTATTTTATCTTTGGTTTCCATTGCCCCAGGAGCTGTATTGGTAAAGATATTGCTTCAGCATACATCTGAGATTTTGTTGCCTGTGGATTCCTCTAATATTTTTATGGTCTCCCGTCTTACTTTTAGGTCCTTTATCCATTTTGAGTTTATTTTTGTGTATAGTGTAAGTTGATGGTCTAGTTTTATTTTTTGCATGTATCTTACCAAATTTCCCAGCACCATTTATTGAAGAGACTGTCTTGACTCCATTGTATGTTCTTGCCTCCTTTGTCAAGTATTAATTGAGCATGATGGCTTGGGTCGATTTATGGGTTCTCTATTCTATTCCATTAGTCTACATATCTGTTGTTGTGCCAGTACCAGGCAGTTTAGAGGACAGTGGCTTTGTAATACATCTTGATATCTGGTATTGAGATCCCTCCTACTTTGTTCTTCATTCTCAGGATCGCTGCAGCTATTCAGGATCTTTTTTAATTCCAGATGAATTTTTGGAGAGTTCTTTCTAGATCTGTGAAATATGTTGTTGGTATTTTAATGGGGAGTGCATTGAATCTATAGATTGCTTAGCATGGTATGGACATTTTAATAATGTTGATTCTACCCATCCATGAACATGGTATGTTCTTCCATATGTTTATGTCTTCCTCTAACTCTTTTTTCAACGTCCTGTAGTTTTCTGAGTAGAGGTCTTTTACCTCCTTAGCTAAGTTTATTCCTAGGTATTTTAATTTTTTTGTGTGCAATGGTAAATGGGTTGTTTTTTTAATCTCTCTTTCTGTAAGTTCACTATTGGTGTATAAAAATGCCATAGATTTCTTGGCATTAGTTTTGTATCCTGCTACATTGCCAAATTCATTTATTAAGTCTAATAATTTTTTGATGGAGTCTTTAGGGTTTACTATGTACAGTATTATGTCATCTGCGAATAATGACAATTTTACTTCTTTTCCAATTTGGATGCCTTTTATTTCTTCTTGTCTGATCACTTTGGCTGGCACTTCCAGTACTATGTTGAATCAGAATGGTGTAAGCGGGCATCCTTGTCTTGTTCCTGTTTTTAAAGGAAATGGTTTTAGTTTTTGCCCATTGAGTATGATGTTGGCTGTAGGTTTGTCATATAAGGCTTTTATTATGTTGAGGTATGATCCTTCTATTCCCACTTTCTTGAGCATTTTTATCAGAAAAGGGTGTTGGACTTTGTCAAATGCCTTTCCTCATCAATTGATATGATTATGTGATTTTTGTCTCTCAATTCGTTTATGTGATGTATCACATTTATTGATTTGTGGATATTGCACCAGCCTTGCATCTCTGCAATAAATCACACTTGGTCATGGTGTATGATCTTTCTAATGTAATGCTGGATCTGGTTTGCTAGAATTTTGTTGAGGATTTTAGAATCTATGTTCATCAAAGATATTGGCCTGTAATTCTCTTTCTTTGTGGTGTCTTTTTCTAGTTTTGGGATTAGGGTAATGCTGGCCTCATAGAAAGAGCTTGGAAGTGTGCCTTTCTCTTGAGTTTTTTGGAATAGTCTGAGAAGGATTGGTTTTATTTCTTCTTTGAATGTTCCGTAAAACTCACCTGTGAAGCCATCTGGTCCAGGACTTTTGTTTGCTGGAAGCTTTTTGATTACTGTTTCAATTTCATCAGTAGTTATCGGCCTATTCAGTTTTTTTGATTCTTCCTGATTGAGTTTTGGAAGCTTATATTTTTCTAGGAATGTGTACATTTCGTTGAGGTTGTCCAGTTTGTTGGAGTAGAGTTTTCATAGTATTATTTTACAATCCTGTGTGTATCAGTGGAGTCAGTTGTTACTTCACCTGTTTCATTTCTGATTTTATTTGGGTCCTCTCTCTTTGTTTCTTGGTGAGCCTGGCTAGAGGTTCATCAATCTTGTTTATTCTTTCAAAAACCAGCTCTTGGTTTCATTGATCTTTTGTGTGTTTTTCCTCTATGTCATTTATTTCTGCTCTGATTATTATCTCCTTTCTTCTGGATACTGTGGGATTTTCTTGTTGCTCTCTTTCTAATTCTTAAGTTGCAAGGTTAGATAATTTATTACCAGTTTTTCATGTTTTTTGAGGTAGGCCTGTAGAGCTATGAAGTTCTCTCTGAGGACTGCTTTCATTGTGTCCCATAGATTTTGGGTTGTTGTGTTTTCATTGTCATTTGTTTCCATGATGCTTTTTATTTCTTCTTTGATCGCTTTGGTAACCCAATCATTGTTTAATAGCATGCTATTTAGCCTCCAATTGTTTGATTTTTTCATTGTTTTTATTGTAGATTTCTAGTTTTATGCCATTGTGATATGAGAAAATGCTTATTATGATTTCTATCCTCTTGATTTTGAAGAGACTTTGCCTGTGTCCTAATATGCGGTCTATCTTTGAAAATGCCCCATGTGCACTGGGGAAGAATGTATATCTGTAGCTTTGGGGTGAAATATTCTGAAGATGTCAATTAAGTCCATCTGATCTAGTGAGTCATTTAGGATTAATGTTTCTTTGCTGATTTTTTTGTTTAGATGTTTTATTTAGTGGTGTCAGTGAGGAATTAAAGTCTCCTACTATGACTGTATTGCTATCTATCTCTCCCTTGATATCTTCCAGAAGTTGTTTTATGTATTTGGGTGCCTCTGTATTAGGTGCATATATGTTTACCAGAGTTATATCTTCTTATTGAATTGCTTCCTTTAGTATTATGTAGTGGCCTTCCTTATCTCTTGTTATGGTCTTCACTTTGAGGTCTATTTTGTCAGATATAAATATTGCAACCCCAGCTCTTTTCTCATTTTCATTTGCCTGAAAATTTTTTTTCCATCCCTTCACTATCAGTCTGTGTGAATCCTTTGTTCTGAGGTGGGTCTCTTGCAGACAGCATATATATGGGTTATGTTTTCTTATCCATTCAGCTACCCTATGTCTTTTGATTGGAGCATTTAATCCATTTACGTTTAATGTTATTGTTGATAAGTACTTGTTTGTCTTCATTGTTATTCTTATTGTTTGTGTTTCTTCTTGCCTTTCCGTTTCTTCTTTTTACAGCAGTCTCTTCAGCATTTCTTGCATTGCTGGCTTGGTGGTAATAAACTCTCTTAGCCATTTTTTTTGTCTGTGAAGCTCCTGATTCCACTTTCAATTTTGAATGATAGCCTTGCTGGGTATAGTATTCTTTGAGTCAGTCCCTTGTTTTGCATTACTTTGTATATTTCATTCCATTCCCTTCTGGCCTGGTGTGTTTCTGTTGAGAAATCAGTTGATATTCTAATAAGAGATCCCTTGTAGGTAATTTTCTGTCTCTCTCTGGCAGCCTTTAAGATTCATACTTTGTCATTCATGTATGTAAATTTAATTATGATGTGTCTTGGTGTCAGTCTTTTGGGGTTCATCTTGTTTGGAACTTTATGTGCTTCTTGGACTTGTGTAGTTTTTTTCTTGCCAATATCAGAGAAGTTTTGTGTCATTATTTCTTCAAACAGGTTTTCTTTCTTTTTTTAATTAAATCTTTATTGTTCAGATTATTACATTTGTTCCTCTTTTTTCCCCCCATAACTCCCCTCCACCCAGTTCCCACCCCACCATCCGCCCTCACTCCCCACCCACTGTCCTCATCCATAGGTGTACCATTTTTGGCCAGTCTCTTCCCACATCCCCCACACCCCCTTTCCCCCCCAAGAATAGTCAGTCCATTCCCTTTCTATGCCCCTTATTCCATTATAATCACCAGTTCATTCTGTTCATCAGATTATTTATTCACTTGATTTTTAGATTCACTTGTTGATAGATGTGTTTTTGTTGTTCATAATTTGTATCTTTACCTTTTTCTTTTTCTTCCTCTTCTTAAAGGATACCTTTCAGCATTTCATATAATACTGGTTTGGTGGTGGTGAACTCCTTTAGCTTTTTCTTATCTGTGAAGCTCTTTATCTGACCTTCAATTCTGAATGATAGCTTTGCTGGGAAAGTAATCTTGGTTGTAGGTTCCTGGCATTCATCACTTTGAATATTTCTTGCCACTCCCTTCTGGCCTGCAAAGTTTCTGTTGAGAAATCAGCTGACAGTCGTATGGGTACTTCCTTGTAGGTAACTGACTTTCTTTCTCTTTCTGCTTTTAAGATTCTCTCTTTGTCTTTTGCCCTTGGCATTTTAATTATGATGTGTCTTGGTGTGGTCTTCTTTGGATTCCTCTTGTTTAGGGTTCTCTGCGCTTCCTGGACTTGTAAGTCTATTTCTTTCACCAGAAATAAAGTTAGGGGAAGTTTTCTGTCATTATTTCTTCAAATAGGTTTTCAATATCTTGCTCTCTCTCTTCTTCTGGCACCCCTATAATTCGGATGTTGGTACGCTTGAAGCTGTCCCAGAGGCTCCTTACACTATCTTCGTATTTTTGGATTCTTTTTTCATTTTGCTTTTCCGGTTGGGTGTTTTTTGCTTCTTCGCATTTCCAATCTTTGACTTGATTCATGTGATCCTCTAGTCTGCTGTTGGGAGTCTGTATAATATTCTCCATTTCAGTCAGTGTATGCTAAATTTCCAGTTGGTCCTTTATCACAACCTCGAGGGTCTCACTAGATTTCTTGAAGATCTCACTACATTTATTGGTGGTCTCACCAGTCTTTTGGAGGGTCTTACTAAATTTATAGGCGGCTTCTAGAAAGTTCTTGAAAAACCTGAAAAGTGTGGTTTTGAACTCTATATCCAGTAGTTTGCTTTCCTCCATTTCCATCATTTGTGTCCTGTGTCTTTGTCTCCGCATTTTTTATGCTTCCCTGTGTTGATAAAGTGGTTTTCTGTGCTAAGTGTCCTCTAGGGCCCAGTGGTTCAGCCTCCCCAATTACCTGAGGTGGACACTCTTAGTGCACCCCCTTGTGGTCTTTGTGCACAGTCTTGTTGTAGTTAAGCCTTGATTATAGTAGGTAACACTGGGAGGGATTGACCTCCAGGCCAATTGGCTGTGAGAATCAGCTGTGTCAGCAGTGGGAGTACTTCTGTGCTGGAGACACCCCTCCGGGGCAAGACTTGCTTCAGTGGGGCTTTGGTGCTCACTAAGTCTGCCCCCTGAGTGTGTCCTTTATGGATCCGAGGAGCTGCAATCTGGATGGTCCCACTCTGACCACTGGGCACAATGGCTCCTGGATCTCTATGGAGGTGCTAATCTAGCCTCTGCCTGAGGCTATCCAGCAAAAGCCTCCATGCAGGGCGTGGGCGGGGCGGGTCCCACGTGATCAACAGGGCGGAGCGAGCAGTTATGGCTGCCCTCAGAGGCCCCACTTTATCAGTGTCCCTGCAATTGCTGCAAGCACCTTCGAGAGAATGCTGCCCTCGAGTTCCGACCAATGCCAGACAGTTCCGCTTCTCCCGTATGAGTCTGGGTCCCCAGAGACTCACCCAGAACTGGAGCTCAGAGCTTGAGACTCCCTTCTGATTGAAAAAGACAACCGCACCCTCAGCCGCCAGCCCGCTCTGCGTGAGCCTCTGTACCTTAGTATTTTACTTCCGCACCGCACCTCCTCTGAGTCTCGGTATGCTTTTCTCTTTCCTTCTAGTTGTAGAATTTCCACTCAGCCAGCCTTCCTGTGGTTCTGGATGATGTCCATTCCGTCTTTTAGTTGTATTTTTGAAGTGGTTGTGTGAGGCAGCAATCTCCGGTGTTTACCTATGCCGCCATCTTGGTTTCTCTTCCATCGATCCAAACAGGTTTTCTATTCCTTGCTTCTCTTACTCTTCTTCTGGTACCCCTATTATGCAGATGTTGTTTCATTTTGTGTTGTCCCAAAGCTCCCTTGGACTTTCCTCTTGCTTTTTAAATGTTCATTCCAGTTGCTGCTGTGTTTTTTCCTACCTTGTCTTCTAATTTGCTGATGTGGTCCTCAGCCTCTTCTATTCTACTGTTTAAACCTTCCATTGTGTTCTTTATTGCAGCTATATCGTTCTTCATTTACTCTTGGTTCCTTTTCATGTTGGTGACATTCTCATTCAGCTCCTTATAATTCTTGTTGAGTTGTGTGTATTTGTCATTGAGTTGTGTGTATTTGTCATCCAGCTGTTTGAGCATCCTTATAACCATTACTCTGAATTATTTCTCTGACATGTTACTTGCCTCCATTTTATTTAACTCCCTTTCTGGTGATTCTCTTTTTCTTTTTGGGGGGAATTGTGTTTTTTTTTTGTCTTCTCATGTTTTGCTGTAACGTTTTAATCGTTTCTGTGTCTTAGATCCCATTGTTTTGCTACCCAGGTTCTTTTGGGGATGGTGTTACTGGTGTGATCTCTCAGGTCTCCTGGGCTTGGTAATCTAGTGTAGCTCCCTATTTGAGCTATTTGGGTTCTCTTGATGTAGGCTTGTGAGCTGGAAATGTGCAACTGTGGTGTCTAGAAGTAAGCAGCCATGGAGGAGGGGGTGTCCCAATTTTTGCTGCCTCGCACCTTTGGTTGAAATTGTGTGTGCCCAACAGGGACTAACAGTGGGACCCAGGAGCCATCTGTCAGGGTGGTGGGTCTCAGGAGGCCTGCACTCTGGAAAGGTGTGACTGTGGTGTCCAGAGTTCTATAGCTGTGGGGAGGGAAGACTCAGTTTTGCTGCTGTACCTGTGGTGGATAGGCACGCTCTCCCAGTGGCAGCTCACAGGGGCACCCATGGTGCATTTGCCAGCATAGCACACTGATGCACTTTGAAGGGCCTTGGCACTGAAGCCGTGTGATTGAGGTGTCTGGGGGCAGGTATCCAGGATGAGTGAATTCAGAATTTCTACTGCTGGGGAAGTGTGTCCCTGTTTGTACAAGATTGCACCCAGCAGGGGCTCACAGCCACTCCCAGGAGCAGCCTGTGGATCAATGGGCTCAGGGGGCCTGTGTGTTGGAAACACACAACTGTGGCAGTGTGTTTGCCGGCGTGGAGCTCTGACGCACTCTGAGGGGCCCTGGTGCTGAAGTTGCGCAGCTGGGGTGTCTATGGGCAGTAATTCAGTAAGAGGGAATTCAGAATTTCTACTGCGAGACAGCACGCCCTTGTCTGTTCAAAATTGCACCCAACAGGGGCTCACAGCAGCATCCAAGAGCTGCCTGTGGAGTGGTGTGCCCAAGAGGCCTGTGTGCTGTAAACACGTGACTGTGGTAGTACGTTTGCCGGCGTGGAGCTCTGATGCACTCTGAGGGGCCCTGGCACTGAAGTCGCACAGCTGTGGTGTCTGTGGGCAGTTATTCAGGAAGAGGGAATTCAGAATTTTTACTGCGGGGCAGTGCGCCCTTGTCTGTACAAAATCACATCCAGTGAGGATTCACAGTGGCTCCCAAGAAAGGCCTGTGGAGTGGTGTGCCCAGGAGGCCTGAGTGCTAGAAATGCATGACTATGGTGTCTGGAGGTCTGCCACTGGGGAGGGGGGAAGTTGCACTTACTGCTGCGGGAACGGTGCACCTTTGGAGGTGGAGGTTCCAGGTCTGTGGGTCTGTGGGTGGGGAAGCAGGATTTTGGCTGAATTGGCTGACAGGTTGTGGGCAGTGTCTAAGGGCTGTCTGAGTGGTAGTGTTGATGAGTTCCTAGAATAGCTCAATCTTCTTGAATTTTGATACACTTTGCCTGTGTCCCAATATGTGGTCTACCTTTGAATGTCCTATGTCACTTGAGAAGAATGTATATTCTGTAGCTTTGGGGTGGAATGTTCTGAAGATGTCGATTAATGCATCTGATCTAATGAGTCTTTTAGGATTGCTGTTTCTTAGCTAATTTTTTTTTGTCTAGAGGATTTATCCAGTGTTATCAGTTCGGTATTAAAGTCCCCTACTATGATTGCATTGCTGTTTGGGACTCTCTGTGCTTGTGTGAATTTTTTCTCCCCCATATCAGGAAAGTTTTCTATCATTATTTCTTCAAATAGGTCCTCTAATCCTTGCTGCTTTTCTTGTCCTTCTGGCACCCCTTTTAAACTTATGTTACTTAGTTTCATGCTGACCCAAAGCTCCCTTCGGCTCTCCTCCTGCTTTTTAATTTTTTCCCCAGTTGCTGTTCAGATTGGGCTTGTTTCTCTGAGTTAGAACTCACTAATTCCGTCCTCCACTTCTCCTAATTTACTGTTGAAACCTTCCATCGTTTTTTTGATTGTAGCTATATCACTTTTGATTTCTTCCTGATTCTTGCATAGGTTGTTGATTTTCTCATTCATCCAGTCTATGACCTGTATGTCCATTACTCTGAATTCTTTTTCTAACATATTCCATGCCTCCATTTCATTTAGTTCCTTTCTTGGCAATTCCTCCTTTTCTTTCCTTTGGGGATTGTTTTGTTTTCTTTCCATTTTTGCTATCACCAGAAGGTCCATGCACCAAGTAGCAGGGGTCTGAACCACTTGCAGTGGGAGCATCATGCAACCTGAGCTTCATTGAATAGCTCAGGCACCAAGATGCATGGCTGCTGTGGGTCAGTGGGAGCTGCGTGCATGCCAAGAATCAGTGTCCCCTTGTGTACATGCCGAGAATCAGAGTCCCCACCTGCGTGCACTGAGAATCAAAGTCATTGGCCCTCAGTGAGGCCTCACTCATGTGTCGAGGATCAGAGTTCCCATGCACACGCAGGCTGAGAATTAGAGTCATGGGCCTGCTAGGCGACCGGGTTGTATGGCAGTCCTGTGTTGACAGGACGCCCGCTCTCATGCTGTGGGTCACACAGGCCCTATGCTGCTGTGGTGGACCTGCTGGGAGGGGAATGCACTCTATGACTCACAGGAATCTGCGGCCAGGATGGCTGGAGTCTTGGTGTCTGTGAATCTGCAGCTGTGGTAGCAGGTCTTTGTCCAGAGTAGCTGTAGGGTCCCAGTTTGCGTCTGAGGCCAGTATGGGTGGTTGTGAGGCTGGGTTCCCAGTACCATCAGTTCTGTCCTTCAAGATGGTGTGGTTTCTGTGCCAGTACTGGCTGCCCAGGAGTGTCTTAGATCCCAGTGGCAGCGGGGTCTCACAGTCTAAGACCACCTGGTCCGCCAGCCCCCAAAAGTCCTACAGGATATAACTGTCCCTAAGTCACACACACACACACACACCACATGTCCACACACTCACCTTTTGCTCCCTCACTCTCTAACACTCTCTTCCTCACTGCTGTCCTGCTGGTCTCCATCTTCAATACCACTCCTGTAATCATTTAACATCAGATCCATATTAATTCATCAGCTTCTCTTAGATATTTTCAATTTTGTCTATTAAAAATCATCTGATTTGTTATTATTTATGGCAACCTTTAAATTATTAAAAATATATTTGATTTGTTAGATTTATAAGTCTACATTTTAGGTTTTTGAATTGGTTGTGAAATCTTATATGTTAATTTAGTAGTATTAATTTGAAATTCTTACACAGTAGTTTGACTTCAAGATGTTATATTTAACATAGTCCAGGCTGCACAGTTAGCCACACTTAGCTATAAAGCCACTTAACTTTTTAGGTCTGTAGTTTTCTTATCTAAATATTGGGACCATCAATACCTACCTCATAGGATCTTTGGAAGCTTTAAATATTATGTAAGGACTAGCAAATGCTTAGCACCCAAAAAATATTAATGTTTTGCTACTCCCTTACTTGCTCCTAAAACATAGTCAATGATAAATCCTCAATCAATTACTCCTTTGATTTTTTAAATTAGAATTTGTGATAAATTATTCCATTCCAATTCTTCAATACAAATAAGGCTCCAGGATGACAAGTTCAAAGAACTAGAGTAGCCACTCTTTTGATTCCCAACTCAGTGTTTTTAACTCCAAACCATTTTCAAATTATAAAGCCACTGCCATAGAGTTATAAAGGACTTTGTAAGTTATCTAGTTTAACGTCACATTGCAGGATTTTTTTAATAGTCACACAGCCATTGCATGTGTATAGCAAGAAAGATCTCCTGTTCATTTTCCCTCTTCTAGCTACTATACACTTTTCCCCCCCTTAAAGCTGTCTCCAAAGATTTCTACTTTCTCTCTTAAGTCCACTCAAATTAGGCTTTTGCTTTCACTACTTCACTGAAATGTTTTTGACAGAATCACCAGTGACTTCCATTTTGCTAAATCTGCAGACAAACCTCAATTCTATTTAACATAATTTGTCACACCCTCATCCTTCAACCACTTTCTTACTTTGGCTATCAGAACCTTATACTCATTCTCCAACTTTCTGATTAATTTCTCCTTTTCAATCTCCTTTGCTAAATCCTTCTTTCCTCTCAACCACCTAACCTTGGAGTGCCCCAATGCATAGTTCTTGGACTTATCCTCTTTATTTTTTATAATTACTTCCTTGGTAATCTCATTTAGTCATATGGCTTTAAATATCATTTATATACTGAAAATTCCAGAATGTATATTTCTAGCCTGAATTTCTTTGTTGAACTCCAGGCTCATACATTCAACTGCCTATATGGCATGTCTAATAGATAAATCTAACTTGCCTTTTCCTTTCTGCCTGCTCCTGATTTAAAACAAAACAAACAAAAACAAACAAACAAACAAAAGTCTTCTACCCATAGTCTTTCTTATCAAAGTTTCTTGAAACTCCATCAGTTTACTTGTTCAAGTCAAAACCTTGGAACTATCCTAGACTCCTCTTTCCTCTCTCCTATCTCACATATATAGTCTCTTAGCAAATCACATTGTCTCTACATCAAAATACATCGAGAATTTTCCAGAATTTTAGTTTTCACCATCTCCACAGCTACCACATAGGCCAACCTCTTCTGAATATTCTTTAATTTTAAATCTACGTTTTATAGTATAATGCTCAGATATGGCCTGATTGGACATCTTACAGTTATATCCTTTTTTTCGTCATAATAATTGATCCTAAAATGGCAAGGACCATTTTAGAAATGTTATAGTGTTGACTAGAATCAACCAAAACTGGTGTTTTAAAATATTAATGGCCTGTAGATCAGTTGTCTTTATTTAAAGTAATTATTCATAATGACTATCATTTGTTGAACGCATACATATACAACTTTATCACCATAACCCCTTAAAGAGATATTATTTTCCCAATTGGTAGATGAAGAAATAGAGTCTCAGAAAGTTAAGTAATTTGCTCAAGATTGCAGAGCAAAAATTAGTAGACCTGGCAGTAGAATTCAGATCTGTCTAGCTTCAATGACCATTATTGATGAGAGAGAACATGATACATACAAGGATTTGAAATAAATTCTGTATATTGAGAGGATGTAAGGCATAGAATACTGGAAGAATCAGACTAGAGAGGATAGTGCTAAATTTTGAGGAAGATTATCAACTATGTTGAGGAGCTTAAACTCGATTGTCAAGCATTGGGAAAGGGATGTTTTTAAAGTATTTTGAGCAGATTTACTTTTCTATATAATAATTACTTTAACTTTGGTATGAAGAAAGAATTGGAAGATACTAATGCTGAAAGAGTAGTGACCATGAAAAGGGTTTATCTAAAGGGTAATGTTTGGCCCTTTCCAGTGTGGCTCAGTTGGTTAGAGCATACACCAGAAGGTGGTGTGTTTGATTCCTAGTTAAGGCACAGAGCCAGGTTGTAGGTTTTATCCCAGTCTGCGTGCAGAGGCAACTGATCAATGTTTCTCTCTCACATTAATGTTTCCCTCTCTCTTTCTCTCTCTTCCTTTTTCTCTAAACTCAATTTTAATTAATAAATAAAATAAAGGGTAGTGTTTGCAAATAGTTATTCCAGTAGGGTGACAGAAATCAGTATTGTTTGAAATTGTACCATATGGGGATACCTGTACTGAAAGTTATTTTAATGTCCAATGTAGACATTTTGATATATTTATCTGCCTTTAGTTTGTTGTTTATTTTAAACAAAGAATTTTATGACTATTAGCTATGGAGTGAAAAATCTGAAGATTAGATTTTCTATCAGTCTGTGTAGTAGAGGGGACTCAGACTTATTTACCCGAATGAATGTTAGACCTGCTCCTGGTTACCCATAGCAGAAATAGAATGGTCATCTATTCATGCAAGAGTTAAAAATCTAGTTGTTCAAAAAAGTTTGCCAAATTCACCTGTCTTAAACTACCTGTAAAAACATATGGTTTTGCTTTTAACTTCTAACACAAGTAGAAAAACATAGTGGCCAGCAGGATAGGAGTGAGTGAGAGAGTGGGAGTGAGTAAGGGAGTTAGTGCAGAGTGTGCAGATGTGAGTGGTGTGTGTGTGTGTGAATGAGGGACAGTTAGCTCTTGCAAGAGTCTCTGGCTGGTGGATCAGGCTCTCCTGAATGTGGAGCCCTGCTACCACTGTGGGCACTCACTGGGCTTTGCAGTTCTAGTGTGGAAACCACACCATTTTGAAGGGGAGAGCAGCCCTAGGGAGGAGCACAGCTTCACCAACACCCAGACTAGTCTTGGACACCGCCCCTGACCACGCAGTGAGACCCCGAGTGCACACCACACTGGCCAGAGTAGCGCCATCCTGGATGTGGACTCCGGGACACCCGCCAACCCAGCAGTGGAATCCAGGACCCCTGCAGTGAATCCCAGAGTAGCTTGCCACTCTGGCAGTGGACTCTAGGAGCATGCAGAGAGTCACATGCCAGTGAGACTTCAGTCCATCCACACCACAGGAGCCGGGACCCTGAGCACATCCACAACAACTTGCATGAGGTCGGGGTGAATCACATATTCAGACAACTTGTGAGGAGACTCCATCCACAAATGGGACAATAACATTCAAGACCCAACTACATCAGGAGAACACAAATAACTCAAATAGGTGGCTATCCTAGAACATCCAGCTCAGGTGATCTGAGAGACTGCACCGTGGGATCCCACAAAACACCAACTATATAGGACCACCCCCCAAAATCTGGGTGACATTGCAGTTTGCTCTAAGACATAGAAACAAATACAATACGATGGCAAAAATGGGAAGACAAAGAAACAATCCCTAAAGGAAGAAAAGGAGGAATGGCCAGAAAAGGAACTAAATGAATGGAGGCAAGTAATTTGTCAGAGAAAGAATTCAGAGTAATGGTTCTAAGGATGCTCAAATGTCTGTATGACAAATACATACAACTCAATGAGAATTATAAGGAGTTAAATGAGAAATCACCAATGTTGAGTAAGAATCAAGAGGAAATGAAGCCCTAGCCAGTTTGGCTCAGTGGATAGAGCGTCGGCCTGTGGACTGAAGGGTCCTGGGTTCGATTCCAGCCAAGGGCATATGCCCAGGTTACGGGCTCCATCCCTAGTGAGGGGTGTGCAGGAGGCAGCCAATCAAGGATTCTTTCTCATCATTGATGTTTCTATCTCTCTCTCCCTCTCCCTTCCTCTTTAAAATCAATAAAGATATATTTAAAAAAAGAGGAAATGAAGAATGAAATAGCTACAATAAAGAACACAATGTAAGGTTTCAACAGTAGACTAGAAGAAGCTGAGGACTGAATCAGCGAGTTAGAAAACAAGGTAGAAAAAACACCCAAGCAAAGTAGCAACTGGAAAGATAATTTAAAAAGCAGGAGAGTCTAAGGGAGCTTTGGGACAACATAAAATGAAACAACATCCACATTATTGGGATAACAGAGGGAGAGGAAGCTGAGCAAGGAATAGAAAAACTGTTTGAAGAAATAATGACAGAAAACTTCCCTGACTTGGGGAAGAAAAAAGCATACGAATCCAAGAGGCACAGAGAGTTCCAGTCAAGATGAATCCCAAAACACCGACACCAACACACATCATAATTAAATTGGCAAATGTAAAAGACAAAGAAAGAATCTGAAAGGCTTCGAGAGAGAGACAGAAAGTTACCTATACAGTATCTCCCATTAGACTATCAACTGATTTCTCAACAGAAACACATCATTCCAGAAGGTTTAAACTTGATTAGCAAAACCTGTGAACCAGACCATCTTGTTAGCCACTTTTCTGATAAATTCTTTGGTTGCATGGAATAGACTTCATTAATGTTACCACAAGAAATAGTGGCTTTATTATAAAGATACTAGAGGCCCAGTGCATGAATTCATGCACGGGTGGGGTCCCTTGGCCTGGCCGGTGATCAGGGCCGATTGAGGCCAGCTGCCAGGGTTAGGGACCACGGGAGGTTGGCTGGCCTTGGGAGGTTGGCTGTGGGAGCGCACTGACTACCAAGGGGCAGCTCCTTTGTTGAGTGTCTGCCCCTGGTGGTTAGTGCATGTCATGGTGACTGGTCGACTGATCATTTGGTCAACTGGTCATAATGGTTGCTTAGGCTTTTATATATATACTAGAGGCCCGGTGCACAAAAATTTGTGCACTCGGGGAGGGGGGAGGGGGGTCCCCCAGCCCGGCCTGTGCCCTCTCGCAGTCTGGGACCCCTCGGGAGATAATGACCTGCTGGCTTAGGCCTGCTCCCAGGTGGCAGCCCCTGGTCAGGCTCAGAGCAGGGCCGATTGGGGAGTTGGGGTACCGCCCCCTGTCATGCACAGAGCAGGGCGGATCAGGAGGTTGCGATGCCACCCTCAGTCACGCACAGGGTAGGGCCAATTGGGGGGTTGGGGCACCACCCCCGGTCACACTCAAGGCAGGGTCGATGGGGAGGTTGCGGCGCCACCCCCTGTCATGCACAGGGCAGGGCCGATCAGGGGGTTGGGGCACTGTCCCCTGTCACTCACAGAGCAGGGCCCATCAGGGGGTTGGGGCGCTGCACCCTGTCACACTCAGGGCAGGGCCAATGGGGAGGTTATGGCTCTACCCTGTCACACACAGAGCAAGGCCTGTGGACGGGGATTGGGGCACCATACTCTATCACCCATAGAACAGGGCCAATCAGGGGGTTGAGGAGCTCCCCCCTGTCACTCACAGAGTAGGGCCGATAGGGGAGTTGGGGCAGCGCCCCCTGTCACACACAGAGCAGGGTGGATCAGGGGGTTGGGGCGTTGCACCCTGTCACACTCAGGGTAGGGCCAATGGGGAGGTTATGGCTCTACCCTGTCACACACAGAGCAAGGCCCGTGGAGGGGGTTGGGGCACCGCACTCTATCACCCATAGAACAGGGCCGATCAGGGGGTTGGGGCGCCGCCACTGTCACACTCAGGGCAGGGCCGATGGAGAGGTTATGGCTCTACCCTGTCAAACACAGAGCCGCAGGGCGATCAGGGGATTGGGGAGCTCCCCCCTATCAGGCACAGAGCAGGGCTGATCAAGGGGTTGGGGCACCTTCCCCTGTCACGAACAGAGCAGGCGATAGGGAGTTGTGGTCCACCCCTGTCACTCACAGAGCGCAGGCGATCAGGGGATTGGGCGCTGCCCTTGTCACGCTGATCCCGGTGCCAG
>NW_005871055.1:19260147-19268687 GCF_000147115.1 Myotis lucifugus
CAGTCACACACAGAGCAGGGCGGATCAGGGGGTTGGGGAGCTGCACCTTGTCACACTCAGGGAATGGCCAATGGGGAGGTTATGGCGCTACCCTGTCACACACAGAGCAAGGCCCATGGAGGGGGGTTGGGGAGCCACCCTCTATCACCCACAGAGCAGGGCTGATCAGGGGGTTGGGCGCCGCCACTGTCATACTCAGGGCAGGGCCGATGGAGAGGTTATGGCTCTACCCTGTCACACACAGAGCAGGGCCCGTGGGGGGGGCGGGGAGTTGGGGTGCCACACCCTGTCACACACAGAGCCACAGGGTGATCAGGGGATTGGGGAGCTCCCCCCTATCAGACACAGAGCAGGGCAGATCAGGGGGTTGGGGTGCCTTCCCCTGTCACGAACAGAGCAGGGCAGATAGGGAGGTTGTGGCCCCGCCCCCTGTCACACACAGAGCCGCAGGGCGATCAGGGGGTTTGGGCGCTGCCCCCTGTCACGCTGATCCCAGTGCCGGGAGCTCTCACTGCTCCGCTGATCCCGGTGCCAGCAGGCATATTACCCTTTTACTATATAGAATAGAGGCCTGGTGCATGGGTGGGGGCCGGCTGGTTTGCCCTGAAGGTGTCCTGGATCAGGGTGGGGGTCCCCACTGGGTGCCTGGCCAGTCTGGCTGAGGGGCTGAGGGCTGTTTTCAGGCTGGTGGGTTGACTGAAGCTACCAACTGCTCCTTTTTTTCTTTCTTTTCTTTTTTATTCTTGGCCAGCTTTAGCTCTGAGGCCTCGGCTGCTGAAAGCTGGTTTCTGGCCTTTGTTTTTCCTTCTGTATTTGATACAATGTTGCGGTCCGGCTGGCTGAAGCCTGGCTGACTAACGCAGGTTTCTGGGGTTTTGTTTAGCGTCTATATTTGCAACATAGTTGCTTAGAGTTGCAGCTGAGAGGCCGGCAAGTGAGGCGGGGAACGTTGGAGTCCATAGTCACTGGAGCAAGCAAGCCTCCCTGTTCGCTTCAGTGCATGGCTGCCGGCCGCCATCTTGGCTGACAGTTAATTTGCATAAGGATATGCTGATTAGCCAATGGGAAGGGTAGCGGTCATATGCTAATTACCATGTTTCTCTTTTATTAGTGTAGATAGCTATGCTATGAATAATGGTCTGGAATTTTAAAACTAAAGAACTAGGGACTGCTGTTTCTATCCCTCTTTCATAACTCACTTGGTCTGCTAATGTCTAAGCATTATTTTCTTTTCTCTCAACAGATAAACTTCATAGCTTTAGTTCACTTGAATCTTCAGCTTGCTGGCATCCCATCTTGGCTCCCCTGATCTCTCACTACATCATGACATTTCAGCTTCAGTTTGTATTGCCAATCACAGTATTTTCTGTGTTTCACTTTGGTACAGAGGATCTGATTCACTAACCTAATGCTCTTGATCCAGGCCAAACCACAGAGTATTGGCAAACGTATGGATAGGCTACCATTGATTCTGCCTAGGGGAGGCAGCTCATGGTCCTCATAGATTGGCCTCTTGCACAGAAACTGTGTGTGAGCCCATTTCTCTCAAAAGGCAAGTGTGTGCTGTCTCATACTACCTTTATGTAGGATTAATTTTTCTAAGTTGTTCTTTGGGAAAAATACTATAAGCCTTGACATTTAGTATAGTACAGTATAAGGATATTGTTGAGACATTATTTATTACACTATATATTGCCCTTTGTGTGAAACCCTTGACATAAATTTACTTCTAACTTTAGTATTAGATATATTTGTGCAATTATTCCTGAACTGGTTTGTTTTTATTTCATTAACTTTGGTGAATTTATTATTATTGTTTCACTGGCTGTGAGATTTTACAAATTTGTGACCCCAAAAAAGGAAGTTTAAATGACTCTATGGTATGCTTATTTATTTTAATTATCAATCTTGTATCTAGATTTATTTTGTTTTTGATCTTGTTTTTTCATAAATTTTTAATTCAAATCATATTTTATATATCCCTGTAAGTCACTACATCTTTTCAAAAGCAAGGTATTTTATATAAATTATATAAACTTTAACACACTCAGGGATATATTAAAGTTCCTAGCTCATTTTTAGTTAAATGTGATCTAATTTTAATGAAATGAACAAGTAATTTGAAAATATTAATGTTACATTTTTTATGTTTATGTAATTTTAAATAATCCAGCTATTTTTAAAAAACATAAAAATCCCTTTGGGCTTAGAAATATCTTTCAAAAAGTTTAAGATAAAAAAATATTTAATTACATGTCAATTTTGTTTTTGGCATTCATAACTATTTGTAACATATTCTTGTTATGGAGAAGGTAGATATGTAATAAAATTAATATAATTTTTAAATTGTCTTCACATGAAACCTGTTTCAAAATGGGAGTCTCTACCCTTAACATACTACTAAAGTTATTTCTTTTTTTCTCCCAGACTTTATTTCTAGGGTACTCCTTTTTTAAAAAATAAACCGAAATCAGTTTTATATAAAAGAAGCCCTTGAGGTGGAAAGTTAGGGATGGCTACATGAGCTTCTAGTAGACAAAATGTCACTTACATTTTGCTGCTCAGTAGTTTGATATTCTCATTTGCTGATGTGAAATGAGAGGGCTTACAAAACAGGGATTTGTTTTTAGCTGCCTGTAGACCTAGTGGGGCCTAACAGAACCCAGTCAGCAGGTCATTAACTTTGGAGAAAACAGCTTGCATTAATATGCTCTAATCCAGTATAATTAGTCAAATTACTGCACGCAGATCAGCTTGTCATATGTTGTCAGACTTGGCATGCACTCTGGATTGCCTGGGTCCCTCTGGAATGCCACCCTCAATCAGGGAAAACTGCTCATTTGTCCTGGTCTTGAATTCGTGGTAAAAGATGCTAAGGAAAACAGCAGTCATAGAGGAACTTTTACTTATTCTTTGACTTAAAAATATTTTTTCATCAAAAATCATTTAGTGTTTTGTTGATTGAAATGGAATATTTTTATTTCTGTGATTTTCTGTAGCATGCCTATATTAACACTTCAAGTGAAGTTAACACTAGTATGAAAAAACATTGAAAATGTATAATTACCATTTGATCCACTATCTTTTCCAGTATTGGGAGTGTGAATTCCTGTATGTTTGTGTATGTGTGGGTCTTTTTCCAGTAGGGTAAGAGGTTATTAAACTCTGAAAGGGCCATATTAGCATAAATTTACAAGAGCTCTTGTTCTGGAGGCAGGATAAAAACCTGTGTTACCTTTACATTAACACTGAATTGCTTGTTGTGCTTTTGGCAATGACAGATAAGTCAGTGTAATTCCCCATTGCAAGGGAATTGATGCTCCAGAATCCAAACGCATCCTGAAGATGTCACTGACAATAATCTTCAAAGAACGGCCAGTGAGAGTGGGCTGTATGTTTGTAGGATGATATACTGCAAATGACAGGAAGAATTATGTGAGTGAAGACGAATCTGTAACATATTATTAAGCAATTTCATGAGAATAACAGGGATAAAAGGATAATGGATGAGGGTGTCATTATTACCTTCATGTAGAGGGAAAGGAAAAGCAAAGGTAGAGAGACAAGATTAATTGAGGAAGGGTGAAGCATTCATTGCTCATCAGCTCTTTTGTACTCTTTGCTCCTGAAATTCCAGACTGAGGTTGGGTGGGGTGGGGATGAAGATGCTCAAATCTGCATTTTAATGCAACTGGCAAGAATTAGAAAACTGACAAGGCACTTTTTAGTCACCTCCCTTCTTCTTAAAAAACATAATCACTATTACCTTTGAATGTTCTGAAGCCACAAGAAAAATCCAATGGAACATATATTCTACTTTTTTTTTGTAGTAGCTTTCATTATTAGTTAAGCCTTTAAAAAACAATATTTTAAATTTCAAAATGCATTTTTACATACATTGCCAAAAAATTGCTCTTTTAAATTTAGAAATTCACATTCAGTGATGAAACATTTCAAAATTCATTAGATTATTTTGATCATCCTGAGGTCTTTAGATTAAGGAAACAATACATTTTATAATTGATTTTGACTGTTCCATTTCCTAAGCACATTTTTCTTTTATGTAATACCTGCTTTTCTTAGATAATAGTAAACATATTTACTTTTATCAAATGAATGTGTATTTAAAAATTTTTAATTCAAAAGTCTTTATTTGTGATTTCCTCTATTATTTGTCTTTTAAATAACTTCTCATTTGGCTAATTCTTTCAAAGTACATATTATATCATATATAGTAAGATGCAATTATAGTAGAGGAAGCACTATCCTTGTTGCAAAATAATAACACAGGTGTTTTTGCTTCAATCTAAGAAATCTTTTGGGGAGTAAATTCTTTCTGATTATAATTTACTTCTGATTTAAAGTTAACCTTAAATGTTGCCGAAATTAAAAAAAAATATATTTCTCTGTACTGAGCTAGTAGTATAGTCAAATAATCAAATTATAAACTTAAATATGTATCCAATGGAGACACTCAAAGTTGAAGATTAATTTTGGGACAAGAAACCTAAATTTCATCCTTGTCTACATATATTCAGGAAAGGTAACAAAGGGTTGGGATTCAGTGTCAGTGAAAATTGAGAATCATTCAAGGATAATACCCAGCTATCAACCAATAGTTTAATATATATATATATATTATATAGTTTAATATATATAGATATATAGACATTCATAATTAGTAATGCTACCAGATGGTTCATGTTTTACACCATCCAAAATTAGTGGTTTCACTGTATAATAATTTGCAAACTGCCTGCCTATATACCTTATCATAGTTCATTCTTAAAAACAGTCATTTTTTGATGAGCAGAATTAGAATTCCTATTTCAATTATATAAATAGAAAAACTGAGGAGCAGAAAATTGACTTTATCCAAGTAGTTCCATGGAAAATGATGCAGCTAGGAATAAAACCAGCATCTGCAAGATATCTGATTCAATGTTCTTTCTATTTACTATTTGATTTTTAAATTTAGTATTTGTGCCAGACTCTGATTTTTGGTATTTTCTACTTTCCATGTATGTCGTTCTGATTTTCTTAAATGTGTCTTCACTAAAGGAGCATCCTCTGCCTCTGTTTTCCATAGAGTAAGGAAAAAGATACTAACATTTGTCAAGCACATAATATGTACCAGACATTGTACTAAGCACTTTGCATACATTGTCTAATTTAACATTTTCATCAACTAAGTAAGTTAAACATCTAGATCATCACTTTAGAAAGGAGGAAACTGAAATTCAGAGCTGTCTAGTCATGTGTCCAAGCTCAAAACTAGTTAAGGCAAGGATTGAAACCCAAGCTTTCCTAAGCTCGTTCTTTCAAACACTGTCACCGGAAAGGGACTGGTCCTGGAGCGGGTCTGCCTTGGGCTGGTCCATAGTGTGTGGGTTCTTGACTTTGTTCAGGAAAGGCTTCACAACATGAGTCCAGGTGATTTTGAGTGTATGTTTATTAAAGCTAGGGGCAGTGAAACAAGAAGGGCTTAGCATAAAAAAGCAACTGGAGAAAGCCTAGGCAGTGCTCTGCTTTGGTTCCCCAGAAACTTTATATGAAAGAAGTGAACCACACATGGGGCTGCATGGACTCACTGAGAAGTAAAAGTCATAGGGACAGAAGTGAGCCATGGTAGGGCTGCTGTCACCTCACTGAAAAATCAGAGAAAAGGGAGTCTTGGAGACAGGTTTAGGGGGTAAGCCCAGGACAAACTGCCACTGCCCACTGCTCCCCAGTTTGCACGTCTCACCTGGATCCTTAGAGCTTAGGAGAAAGAAAGCAGATACACATGCCAGAGAAAGGGGGAAGAAAGGCATGGTGTGCTCCTGAGAGCCTGTGCTAGTTTCCTTTACCTTGAGTAGTTCTAACAGTTTTTAAAGGCAGGGATTTTAGGGAAGATCTCAGGGGAGGATCTCAATGAATATTCATCAGTTTCTAGGTGTCCTTTCAGGTTCATGGTCTCCACTGATTGGTCAGTGGCAGGGCAGGGAGTAATTAGTCACTGCATTGGTCCTGATGTCAGCCATGGAGTTTCTCCATCTGGTTTTGCTGCTTTTCTGGGCATGGAGCTGAAACACAGCTGAGGCCTAAATGTCTTCTCTAGTTTGACCCTAGGCTTTGATCCTAAGATTACTTGATACGAGTCAGAACTTCATTGTCCTGCTTAAGGGAGTGGTCATGCAAGGGCTTTTATGGGAGTCATATGAGGCTATTCTCTGACCCCTTGTTCCTCCTCTAAGGGGGTCTAAAACCACATGACTGGCAATATGCCAGGGGAGGAAAGGTAAGGGGAGGGTGAATCGCATGGCCAGTGATATGAAAGGTCAAGAGAGGGTCTGAACTGCACAACCAGCGATATGGAAGGTTGGTGGGTTTAAACCGCATGACCAGTGATGTGCTAAGAAAGGAAAGGTCACCCTGGGGCAAGGTCCTTGTTCTCCCAGTTTTGCCCGTTGCTAGGCATCTGGGGCTTTCCACCCTGGTGAGCTTCTGAACCTGGCCCATTGTCCTTGCTCTGCTCATGTCTGTCTAACTGCCTACCACATATACCAGTGATGGCGAACCTTTTGAGCTCGGCGTGTCAGCATTTTGAAAAACCCTAACTTAACTCTGGTGCCGTGTCACATATAGAAATTTTTTGATATTTGCAACCATAGTAAAACAAAGACTTATATTTTTGATATTTATTTTATATATTTAAATGCCATTTAACAGAGAAAAATCAACCAAAAAAATGAGTTCGTGTGTCACCTCTGACACGCGTGTCATAGTTTCGCCATCACCGACATATACTATATCTCATATATATAGTCAAAATTATATTGTATTTTAACATCTATCCCATATTTTAGATCTCTGGATGTCTAAATGCAATGTTGTTATTTTTTCTGTTCTACTATTCCTTGATTTCTGCATAGCATTTAAAGCCAAGCTTCCAAAATCCTCCATAGTACTTCTTCACTAACTCACTGGCCCTTAAGTGTTTTTCATAAGCTGCCCTTCTTTCTGTCATGTCCTCAGTATAGATTCTCCCATTCCCATAAGTGTGTTCTTTCCATTCCCTTGATTCTGTACCACAGAGATCTTCTTTATGTGCAGAGAAAGCCAAAGACCTCCTTCTAGTCCTGCCTTATATTCTTAGCTGCCTGCTCTGCTGAACAGCCCTCTCAGGAGCTCTGCTTGCTTCCCACTAAACTCATCATTGTCCCTTTCTTCCTAAAATTTCTAACTTTCTGATTTGAAAAGAAACCATTATTATTCTAATCACCCTGGCCTTGTTGCCAATTTGAATTAGAGAAGTGTTACAACCTGACATTAAAAACCTCTTCTACCTTTTAGGCTGCTGAAGTTCACCCCCATTCCTTCTCTATCTTTCACAG
Organism: Myotis lucifugus; assembly: GCF_000147115.1. Lineage (NCBI taxonomy): Eukaryota > Metazoa > Chordata > Mammalia > Chiroptera > Vespertilionidae > Myotis > Myotis lucifugus. Next base: position 19,267,524 of record NW_005871055.1, read on the forward strand.
CTCAGCCATTCTTTAAGGCTCATATCAAATATCATCTTTAATAGAAATCCATTAAATGTATGTCTTTCTCTCTTCTTTGAATCTCCAAACACTAAATTTGTACCCAAGTTTTTCTGGCTCCAAAGCTCATTCAATCTAACAAGAAACTCAATAAATATTTGTTGAACTGAATTAAATTAAATTCTCTAACAATCTCAATCAAGTGTTTTTAATTTATACAGTGGGGCCTTGACTTACGAGTGTCCCAACTAATGAGTTTTTCGAGATATGAGCCGTCTCTTGGCCGATTTTTTGCTTTGAGTTGCGAGCTAAAATTCGGGTTACGAGCCAGCTTCAGATACCCCACCGCTAGTTGGCACATCGAACTTCACAGTGAACGCCACAACATCAGCCCAGCATCACGTGTCATTGTAATGGTGAAAATTGATTTGACATACGAGTAATTTGAGTTACGAGCTCCGTCACAGAATGAATTAAACTCGTAAGTCAAGGCCCCACTGTACTATCTTTCCTTATACATAAATAAGCTTGACTTTCCCATGTCAACATTTAATTTTAACCTTTTAATTATTTATTTAATATTTCAGAGTATTTTTTTGCTGAATTTACATTTCTACATCCCAGTTTATTACCAGTACCTACCATTTGTTGAACATGCACTTACTGTGTGCCAATTGTGGACCAGGCACTTTGTTCAATCCAGGGTATACACCAGTGAAAAAGTGTTTCCCTTCATGAAGTTTCCTGCTTATTTGAGAATATGTGCTCTTTTTATATGACATTTAAATAAATGTTATTAATCATGCCAACATTCTCTTACAGTTATATTTATGATATATGGAGAAAATGGAAGAGAGAAATATAGAGCAATTGTAGCATTGTAGAGATGTCTTATCTAATCTAATAAAAGAGAAACATGCAAATTGACTATACCTTCGCTACGCCCCAAGCCACGCCCACCAGCCAATCAGAGTGACTATATGCAAATTAACCCAACCAAGATGGCAGCAGGCAGCCACAGAGCTGGAGCAAGCAGGAGGCTTGGTTGCCCCGGCGATGGAGGAAGCCAAGCTTCCTGCCTGCCCTGGCCGGCTGTGGCCTCTGCTCAAGGCAACAAAGTTTCAATTATAGGAGATAAATAAATTCTCAGATACCTGCTTCCAG
>NW_005871055.1:19268787-19282593 GCF_000147115.1 Myotis lucifugus
GAGGACGGTGCACAAAAATTTGTGCACTCAGGGGGGGTCCCTCAGCCTGGCCTGTGCCCTCTTGCAGTCTAGGACCCCTCGGAGGATGTCCACCTGTTGGCTTAGGCCCGTTCCCCGGGGGATCGGGCCTAAGCTGGCAGTCAGACATCCCTCTGGCAGCCCAGGAGCCCTCGGGGGATGTCCATTTGCCTGCGGGTACCAGGCCTAAGTTGCAGTCGGACATCCTTAACGCTGCTAAGGAGGCGGGAGAGGCTCCCGCCATCACTGCTGTGCTGGCAGCCATCAGCCTGGCTTGTGGCTGAGCAGAGCTCCTCCTGTGGGAGCGCACTGACCACCAGGGGGCAGCTCCGGCATTGAGCATCTGACCCCTGGTGGTCAGTGTGTGTAATAGTGACCAGTCATTCCCAGTCGTTCTGCTATTAGGGTCAATTTGCATATTACCCTTTTATTATATGCCTGGTGCATGGGTGGGGGCTGGCTGGTTTGCCCTGAAGGGTGTCCTGGATCAGGGTGGGGGTCCCACTGGGGTGCCTGGCCAGCCTGGATGAGGGGCTGAGGGGCGTTTTCAGACTGGCTACACCCCCTTCAGGATGGGGGTCCCTGCTGGAGTGCCTGGCCAGCCTGGGTGAGGGGCTTATGGCTGTTTACAGGCTGGCCAAGCCCCCCAGCAGGGACCCTCACCCCATGAGTGTGTGGCCATCCTGGGTGAGGGGCTGATGGCTGTTTGTAGGCTGGCCACAGCCTCCAGCAACCCAAGCTCCCAGTGAGGCTGGCTGGAAGCAGGTATCTGGGATTTATTTATCTTCTATAATTGAAACTTTGTTGCCTTGAGCAGAAGCCACAGCCGGCCAGGGCAGGCAGGAAGCTTGGCTTCCTCCATTGCCGGGGCAACCAAGCCTCCTGCTTGCTCCAGCTCCGTGGCTGCCGGCTGCCATCTTGGTTGGGTTAATTTGCATATAGTCGCTCTGGTTGGCTGGTGGGCATGGCTTGGGATGTAGCGAAGGTATGGTCAATTTGCTTGTTTCTCTTTTATTAGATTAGACTAGAGGCCCGGTGCATGAAATTCATCTATGAGGGGCAGTCCTCTCAGCCCAGCCTGCACCCTCTCCAATCCAGGACCCCTCCGGGGATGTCTGACTGCTGGTTTAAGCCTAATAAACCGGCAGTCGGACATCCCTCTCACAATCCGGGACATTCCCTGAGGGCTCCCGGGCTGCCAGAAGGATGTCTGACTGCCAGCTTAGGCCCAGTCCCCCAGGGAGCGGGCCTAAGCCAGAAGGTGGTCATCCCCCGAGGTTCCCAGACTGTGAGAGGGCACAGGCTGGGCTGAGGGACACCCCCGAGTGCACAAATTTTTGTGCACCAGCCCTCTAGTTCCTTATAACAACACTAAATATATGTATTATTTATCCCTGTTTTAAAAATCTGGAAACAGACTTTGAGAGTCTGAATTACTTACTCCAAATTACAAAAACAGTGAAGTAACTGAGCCAGAAGTGGAACTGAAATTTATTTAATGCCAAAGTCCATGATTTCCCACAGTGCCACATGGCTCTACTTGTCTTGGTCCTAGCAAAGGTGATGTTATGTGACAGAAGTTGACTTTGTCTCATGTGTTTATCCAATTGCCTCAACTTAGAGAATGCAGGGAGCTTCAGTGGAGTTTATGGAGCAGTGGCATGAGGGGAAGCTGGAGATGGGAGCTGACATCCATCAGAGCATTGCTATCAGATGACAGGGTGGATTTAGGAGAGTCTGGAAGCTGGCACATTGCTAAGGCTAGATTAGAAAATATTAGAGATCCAGTTAAGAGATTTGCAGTAGGTTAAGCAGTAGAAATGAAGAGTAAAGGGCAGATTTGGGAAATATTTTAGAGCTAGAATCAATATTTAGCTACCAGTTGGATATAAGGAGTAAAGAAACAATGTTTACAAATAAATAACAAATTTTAGCTATGATTACTTTATGAATAGTAGTGCCATTCACTGAGATATGATAGGAACTTACTACTTCTTTCTAAGTACTTGTGTTCTTACTACCTCTTTCTAAGCACTGTGCTTTCCATTCATTATTTTATTTAATCATCATAATATCTCTGAATTTTATATTATTTTCACTATTTTATAAATAAGGAATACAAGTCTTCAAGAATTTACTAGGTGTACCAGTTAATAATGCGGATTTTGTAATCAAAGAAAACGTGATAATTTCAAGAGAAACATCAAAAGTGCTTTATTCAAAGTTATGTCCATTTCTAGCTACACATTTTCCCCATCTTTCAGGTAATTTGTGGATACCATCCCAATAGGACTTTTCTTGCTTTGAGGCAAACCATTCAGAGACCCAATTTTCCACTTCTTCTTACGTTTTGAAGTGCTGGTCAGAAAGTGGGTGTGCCATCTATTGGAACAAGTGGTAACCTGAAGGAGCAAGGTCTGGTGAATATGGCAGGTGGGTTAATACTTCCCAGGCAAGATCTTTTAACGTGTCTAACTGGTTTTGAAGTATGTGGTGGTGCATTATCATGAAGCAAAATTACTTTGCGGTGTCTTCTGGCCCATTCTGGTCATTTTACAATCAAAGAGTGGTTCAAATTGGTTATTTGTTGTCAGTAGCGATCAGTATTAAAGGTTTCACCTGGCGTTAGAAGCTCATAATACACCACACCTTCTTGACCCCACCAAAAGCAGAGCATTGTCTTCTTTCTGAAGCAATTTGGCCTTGCAGTCAATGTTGCTGGTTGACCTGGATCAACCCATGATTTTGTGCATTTGGGATTCTCAAAAATACATACACTTTTCACTGCCAGTCACAATTCAATGCAAAAAAGACTTTCTTTCGTGCCGTTGAAACAACATTTTACTGATGACTTTTTGGTTTTCCATTTGTATTTTGTTCAGTTGATGTGGCACCCATTTTCCCTCTTTTAAAATCTTTCCCATTGCTTGTAAATGATCAGAAATTGTTTGCTGAGCAATGTTTAATCTTTCTGCAAGGTACTTTTGAGTTTGGCATATATCTTCATCCAATAATGCTTGTAATTATCAGTCTCCACACTTTTTCGGTTGACCTGGACATTCTTTTCTTTCACATCAAAATAATCAATTTTAAAGCATTTAAACCAGCGTTCACAAGTATCTTTAGATGGAGCATGTTCACCATAAGCTTCCTGAAGTAAATGATAACTTTCAGCAGCACTCTTTTTCAAAATAAAGCAATGAATTAAAACTTCCCACAAATGCTCTTTTTTTGGCACGAAATTTGACATTTTTAAGCGTAAAAATATCTATGATGTTAACACCTTCACTGATCCATGTCCAGCATGGCCAGGGATGAACCTGAGGAGGGGCAGTGAAGGATTTAAAGAACACAAAGAGAATACAGTTGGGGCTAGGTAGGTTCACTTGTTCCTGGATGAGGACACAGTAACCAAGCCTGACAGCTGAAGCTTTATTTTGTAGTCAGAGCACACAAAGCAAAACGAGGGGAGTGGTCAACATGTTTACAATATTCTTGTGAGTTTCAAATCTATTTTGTTACTCAAGCCCTGTTTTGGCAGCACTTGCTGCACCTCCCACAGCCCATTAGCTACCTGGGAACAAGGGAGACTATAAGGTCAAGCTTAATTATGCTAGGAGGGCTCCACCCTCCAAGCTAGGACTTGTTTGTGGCCCTGTCACAGGTCAGTCTGAGGCTTCACTCTATAGCCACTCACTGTACTTCACAAAATTTGACAAAGGCATTTGTGTGTGTGTGTGTGTGTGTGTGTGTGTGTTTAAAGTATTACAAATAGTAGTAAATATGTCTCCTTTTTTTTTCTCCTTGAACTTCCCCTGGCCTCCCCTACCCCCTGACACATGCCCTCACCCGCCCCCCCCAGTGTCTTGCATCCATTGTTTATGCTTATATGCATGCATACAAGTCCTTTGGTTGATCTCTTACCTCCCCCCAACCCTCCCCAGCCTTCCCACTGTAGTTTTACAGTCTGTTTGATGCTTCTCTGCCTCTGTATCTATTTTTGTTCATCAATTTATAATGTTATTTATTATCCATAAATGAGTGAGATCATGTATTTTTCTTTCACTGACTGACTTGTTTCACTTAGCATAATGCTCTCCAGTTCCATCCATGCTGTTGCAAATGATAAGAATTCCTTCTTTTTTATTGCAGCATAGTATTCCATTGTGTAGATGTACCATAGTTTTCTAATCCACTCATCTGCTGATGGGCATTTAAGCTGTTTCCAAATCTTAGCTATTCTAAATTGTACTGCTATGAACACAGGGGTGCATATATCCTTTTTGATTGGTGTTTCTGTTTTCTTGGGATATATTCCTAGAAGTGGTATTACTGAGTCAAATGGCAGTTCCATTTTTAAATTTTTGAGGAAACGCCATACTGTTTTCCACAGTGGCTGCACCAGTCTGCATTCCCACCAGCAGTGAAGGAGGGTTCCTTTTTCTCTGCATCCTCTCCAGCACTTGTCATTTGTTGATTTGTTGATAGCCATTCTGGCAGGTGTGAGATGGTACCTCATTATTGTTTTGATTTTCATCTCTTGGATGATTAGTGACTTTGAGCATGTTTTCATATATCTCTTGGCTTTCTGAATGTCCTCTTTGGAAAGTGTCTCTTTAAGTCCTTTGCCCACTTTTTGATTGGGTTGTTTATCTTCCTTTTGTTAAGTTGTATGAGTTCTCTGTAAATGTTGGAGATTAAACCCTTATCAGAGATAACATTGGCAAATATGCAGTGGGCTTTCTTGTTGTTTTGTTGATGGTTTCTTTCACTGTGCAGAAGCTTTTGATTTTGATGTAGTCCCATTTGTTTATTTTCTCTTTGGTTTCCATTGCCCTAGGGCAGCGGTTCTCAACCTGTGGGTCGCGACCCCTTTGGCAGTAGAACAACCCTTTCACAGGAGTCGCCTAAGACCATCCTGCATATCAGATATTTACATTACAATTCATAACAGTAGCAACATTACAGTTATGAAGTAGCAACGAAAGTAATTTTATGGTTGGGGCACAACATGAGGAACTGTATTTAAAGGGCCAGAAGGCTGAGAACCACTGCCCTACGGGCTGTATCAGTGAAGATATTACTATGAAAAATGTCTGCTATTTTGCTGCCTATGGCTTCTTCTAAAATTTTTATGGTTTCCCATCTTATGTTTAATTCCTTTATCCATTTTGAGTTTATTTTTGTGGATGGTGTAAGTTGGTGATCTAGTTTCATTTTTTTGCAAGTATCAGTCCAGTTTTCCCAACACCATTTATTGAATAGACTGTCTTGACTCCATTGTATGGTCTGGCCTCCTTTGTCAAATATTAATTGAGCATAATAGCTTGGGTCGATTTCCGGGTTCGCTATTCTATTTCATTGGTCTATATGTCTGTTCTTGTGCCAGTACCAGGCAGTTTTGAGAACCGTGGCTTTGTAGTATAGCTTGATATCTAGTACTGTGATCCCTCCAATATTGTTCTTCTTTCTCATGATTGCTGCAGCTATTCGGGGTCTTTTTTTATTCCAGATGAATTTTTGGAGAGTTTGTTCTAGGTCTTTGAACTATACCAGTGGTATTTTAATGGGGATTCTATTGAATTTATGGATTGCTTTGGGTAGTATGGACATTGTAATGATGATTCTACCAATCCATAAACATGGTATAGTCTTCCATTTGTTTATGTTTTCCTCTATCTCTTTTTTCAGTGTCCTGAAATTTTCTGAGTACAGGTCCTTTATCTCCTAGGTTAAGTTTATTCCTAGGTATCTTAATTTTTTTGTTGCAATGCTAAATGGGATTGCTTTTTTAATTTCTCTTTCTGTTTGTTCATTATTGGTGTATAGAAAAGCCATAGACATCTGGGTGTTAATTTTGTATCCTGTTACATTGCTAAATTCATTTATTAAATCTAGTAGTTTTTTGATGGAGTCTTTAGGGTTTTCTATGTATAGTATCATGTCATCTGTGAATAAGGACATTTTTATTTCTTCTTTTCCAATTTGGATGCCTTTTATTTCTTCTTCTTGTCTGATCGCAATGGCTAGTACTTCCAGTATTATGTCAAACAGGAGTGGTGAGAGTGGGCACCCCTGTCTTGTTCCTGTTCTTAGGGGAATTCGTTTTAGTTTTTGCCCATTGAGTATGATGTTGACTATGGGTTTGTCATATGGCTTTTATAATGTTGAGGTATGATCCTTCTATTCCCACCTTGCTGAGAGTTTTTATCAAGAAAGGGTGTTGGATTTTGTCAAATGCTTTTTCTGCATCAATGGGTATGATTATATGGTTTTTATCTCTAAGTTTATTTATATGGTGTATCATGTTTATTGATTTTCGGATATTGTACCATCCTTGCATCCCCGGAATAAATCCCACTTGGTCATGTTGTATTATCTTTCTGATATAATGCTGGATTCAATTTGCTAGAATTTTGTTGAGAATTTTGGTATCTATGTTCATGAGAGATATTGGCCTATAATTCTCTTTCTTCGTGTTGTCTTTATCTGGTTTTGGGATTAGGGTAATGCTGGCTTCGTAGAAAGAGCTTGGAAGTGTGCCTTTCTGTTGAATTTTTTGGAATAGTCTGAGGAAGATAGGTTTTATTTCTTCTTTGAATGTTTGATAAAACTCCCCTGTGAACCATCTGCTCCTGGGCTTTTGTTTGCTGGAAGTTTTTTGATTACTGCTTCAATTTCTTCATAGTTATCAGCCTATTCAGATGTTTTGATTCCTCCTGGCTGAGTTTTGGAAGGTCGTATTTTTCTAGGAATATGTCCATTTCTTCTAGCTTGACCAGTTTGTTGGAATAGAGTTGCTCATAGTTTTTTTTTTTTTTAATGATTCTTTGTATTTCTGTGGGGTCTGTTGTTATTCTACCTCTTTTATTTCTGATTTTATTTGGGTCCTCTCTTTTTGCTTCTTGGTGAGCCTGGCTAGAGGTTCATCAATCTTGTTTATCCTTTCAAAGAACCAGCTCTTGGTTTCATTGATCTTTTGTATTTTTTTTGGTCTCTATGTCATTTATTTCTGCTCTGATCTTTATTATTTCCTTCCTTCTGCTCACTCTGGGATTTTCTTGTTGCTCTCTTTTGAATTCTTCAAGTTGTAGAGTTATATGGTTTATTAACATTTTTTTTCTTGTTTTTTGAGGTAAGCCTGTAATGCTATGAACTTCCCTCTCAGGATTGCTTTCATTGTGTCCCAAAGATTTTGGATTTTTTTGTTTTCATTGTCATTTGTTTCCAGGATGTTTTTATTTCTTCTTTGATCTCTTTGGTAACACACTCATTGTTTAATAGTATGCTATTCAGCCTCCAAGTGTTTGAATTTTTGTGATTGTTTTTACTGTAGTTGATTTCTAATTTTATGCATTGTGATCTGAGAAGATGCTTGATATGATTTCAATCCCCTTGAATTTGGAGAGACTTTGCCTGTGTCCCAATATGTGGTCTTTTTTGAAAATGTTCCATGTGCACTTGAGAAGAATGTATATTCTATAATTTTGGGGTAGAATGTTCTATAGATGTTGGTTAAGTCCATTTGATCTAGTGCATCATTTAGGATTGAAGTTTCTTTGCTAATTTTTTGTCTAAAGGATTTATCTAGTGATGTTAATGGAGTATTAAAGTCTCCTACTATGATTGTATTGCTGTCAATGTCTTCCCTGATATCTTCTAGAAGTATTTTTTATGTATTTGGGTGCTTCTGTATTGGGCTCAATGTTTACCAGAGTTATATCCTCTTGTTGTATTGATCCCTTTAGAATTATGAAGTGGCCTTCCTTGTCTCTTGTTATGGTCTTCACTTTGAGGTCTATTTTGTCAGATACAAGTATTGCTACCCCCGCTTTTTTTTTCATTTCTATTTGCCTGATAGATATTTTTCTATCCCTTCACTTTCAGTCTGTGTGAGTCCTTTGTTCTGAGGTCAGTCTCCTGTAGACAGCATATATATGGGTCATGTTTTCTTATCAATTCAGTCACTCGATGTCTTTTGATTGGAGCATTTAATCCATTTATGTTTAATGTTATTATTGATAGGTACTTGTTTGTAGCCACTTCTGTACTTTATGCCTGTGTTCCTTCCTCCCTTTCTATGTCTTCTTTTTACAGCATTCTCTTTAGCATTTCTTGCATTGCTGGCTTGGTAGTGATAAACTCCCTTTGCCTTTTTTTGTCTGCGAAGCTCCTGATTTCCCCTTCAATTTTGATTGATAGTCTTGCTGGATAGAGTATTCTTGGATTCAGACCTTTGCTTTGCATCACTTTGTATACTTCATTCCATTCCCTTCTAGCTTGATGTGTTTCTGTTGAGATATCATTTGAAAATCTATTGGGGGATCCTTTGTAATAAACTCTATGTCTCTCTTTTGTGGCCTTTAAGATTCTCTCTTTGTCATTCATTGCCATTGTAATTATGATGTGTCTTGGTGTGGGTCTTTTAGAATTCATCTTGCTTGGGACTTTCTGTATTTGTGTAACTTTTTTCTTCCCCATATTAGTGATGTTTTCTGTCATTTTTCCTTCAAATAGATTCTCTAAACCTTGCTGCTCTTCTTGTCCTTCTGGCACCCCTATTTTACGTATGTTATTTCATTTTGTGTTGTCCCAAAGCTCCCTTAGGCTCTCCTCCTGCTTTTTAATTTTTTCTCCAGTTGCTGTTCAGATTGGGCTTTTTTCTCTACCTTATCTTCTAACTCACTAATTCCATCCTCTGCTTCTTCTAGTCTACTGTTGAAACCTTCCATGGTGTTTTTGATTGTAGCTATATCACTTTTTATTTCTTCCTGATTTTTTCCTAGGTTGTTGATTTTCTTGTCCATCAAGTTTATGAACTGTAGGACCATTACTCTCAATTCTTTTTCTATCATGTTGCATGCCTCAGTTTCACTTATTTCCTTTCTTTGCGACTCCTCTTTTTCTTTCCTCTGGGGATTGTTTCATTGTCTCCCCATTCTATCACCAGAAGTTCCAATCACCAAGTTGTGGGGGCCTGGGCCATGTGCTGTGGGAGCTTCATGCCACCTAAGTGTCACTGAAGATCTCTGACACCAAGACGCATGGCCTTTGTGGGTCTGTGGGAGCCCTGCTCACCCAGGATCAGAGTCAGTCACTGACGCTCAGTGCGGCCTTGTATGTACACCTAGAATCAGGGACCCCGCCTGCGCCGTGCTGAAAAAGAGACCCCGCTGTTGTGTGCTGAAAATCAGAGTCCCCTAGCACACGCCAGGAGTCAGTGTCCCCCAGTTCCTGCACGGAGAATTTAATATTTGAGTCTCTGTCACTTGGTGCGGCCTCGCACTGAGAATCAGGTCCCTGTGTACACATGCGCTGAGTATTGGAGTCACTGGCTCATAGTGTGTGTGTACTTGGGATCAGGGATCCTGTGTGTGAGCGATGAGAAACAGAGTCAAATCACTGGTGCTCAGTTCTGTCTCTCGTATGGAGAATGAGGGTTCCCAGTCTGCTTGGGGAACCGGGTTGCACAGCCACCCTTTTTCGGTGGGAGGTCTACTCCTGCGCTGTGTGAGACAGACTTCTGTGTGCCCTCACTCAGAATCAAAGTCAGGTGGCACAGCTGCCCTGAGTGGGCCTACCTAGGGTCTGGTTGCGGGAGTGCCTACTGAGGGAAACAAACTCCCTTTCTCTGCATGTCCAGGCTCAAATTCAGCACAGCCTCCCTGTGTGGATGTGGGGTCTGTTTGTGGGAGTGCGGGCCACGGGAAACAAACTCCCCGTGTCTGCGCAGAAGGAGAGTGTCTAGCAGTTCCAATGCAGCTGCAGTGGGCTGGCAGGGAGGGGGATAGGCTCTGTGACTCACAGAAATCCGCCTGGAGTCTTGGTGTCCCTGGGTCTGCAGCTGTGGTAGCAGGTCTTTTACCCGAGTGGCTGTAGGGTCCCGGTTTGCTTCTGAGACAAGATTGGGTGGTGGCGAGGCTAGGATCCTAGTCTCAAGCAGTTCTGTTCTTCAAGATTGCATGGTTTCTGTCAAGCTTCAACCAGGGAGACCTCAGATACCTCCTCGGACCTTACAACCACCGACATATGAAGTTTTGAAGCTTGCTGTCAATACAGCAAAATAGCATACATATCAAATCGCATATATATCAACATATGTGTAACTCCATCTATTGAAAAAATCTGCATTATTAACTGGTACATCTGGTAGGTACTTTGCACATACTCAGATAACTCAAAAGGTGCAAAATTAATTTTCACACCCATTTCTAACTTCACAACGATCAAGCACTTGCGTTTACTTTTCTTAAGAAAGAAGAGCAAGTTTTAAGGAAAGCATAAGTTTCATTTTGGACATATTATATTGAGTTTACTCCGAGGCATTCAGTTAAAGAGTCTAGGGATAAGAGTGTTATCTCAATACACCAAGGTTACAGGTTCGATTCTCCATTACGGCACATAACAAATCAATGTTTCTCTCTTTCTTTCAAGACAATAAATAAAAAAATTTAAAAATACATACAACTTTACAGAGTATTAACTTTTAATTTTAAGCATCTTGCTTTTGTCAGTTGTTACAGCCCAACTTTTTGGTTTTGTACTTTATTTTCCCTTTTAAAAATATATTTACTGGGGATTTGTTCTTTTACTTGTCTTTTCAAAGAACCAGTTTTTAAACTTTTAAAATGTTCACTTTTAATTTCTAATGATCTCATTTTTATTTTAACTATATATTTTTTTTTCCTTCTGCTTTTTTCCTTCAATATGTTTTGCTGTCCTTTTTTTTCCTTTTTCTTTTTTAAAGATCTAAGTTGAATGCTGAATTCTGGTATTTTTGTTTTTGATAGTTGAAAGCATTTAAGGTTAAGAACTTATATTGATACCCTATTTTCATCACATTTTGGGTACTATTTTAATATTTAATGTTTCCTAAATGTTCTGTTGCTGTGTTCATGTTTCAGAGAATGACAATAATCTAAGTTAAACTCACTGGCAGGATGCCTTTGGTAATAAGCTATTTCTCTGGGGCTCTGGAAAGAGGAAACTGCAGAGCCTCACTTCCTCCCTCTAGGTCCTACAGTGCATGTTGCCCGGACAACTCAGAATCCATAAGAATTGTACTATAGATTAAAAGAAGAGAAAAATTATTCTCTTTTTAAAATGTTCCAAAGAAACAAGTCCAATCCTTTGGATATGTTCCAAATAACTAGTAAGCAATGATCAATGTAGTCTGAGTTACCAAAGGAGAACAGGGAGTGTCACCAGAGCTCCCCTTTCCCTTCCCATATCCTGTTACTGGCTTTCTTTCACTCCCCCAAGTGCCTAGGGATGTTTCCTATAACCTCCATTTAATTGGACTGTCCTCAACATATTAACTCCATAGATTATGTATTTCAGTTAGAGTAAATTTTGTATCAAGTTCTATGTCAGTGAACAATATTAGAATTTTTAAGTTTCTTTATTTCAACCTGGTGTATTACATTGGAGTTTGTCATACTTAGCCAGCAAACCCAATAAAAGCTAAATATTTTCTGAGAAAAATATAAATGCCATCTTACATCACTCGGATTTTATTTTATACTAGAGGCCCGGTGCACAAAATTCTTGCACTGGGGGGGGGGGGTTGTCTCTCAGCCCAGCATGCACCCTCTCCAATCTGGGACCCATTGGGGGATGTCTGACTGCCGGTTTAGGCCAGATACCATCGGGCCTAAACCAGCAGTCGGACATTTCTCTCACAATCTGGGACTGCTGGCTCACAACCACTTGCCTGCCTGCCTGCCTGATTGCCCCTAACCTCTTCTGCCTGCCAACCTGATCGCCCCCTAACCACTCCCTGCCAGCCTGATCGATGCCTAACTGCTCCCCTGCTGGCCCGATTGCCCCCAACTGAACTCCCCTGCTGACCCAATCGCCCCAACTGCCCTCCCTGCTGAACCCAATCGCCCCAACTGCCCTCCCCTGCCAGCCCGGTTCCCCCCAAACTGCCCTCCCCTGCTGGCCTGATCGCCCCCAACTGCCCTCACCTGCCGGCCATCTTGTGCGAGTGTGTGATGGTAAATTTGCTATTACCTCTTTATTATATAGGACTAGAGTCCTGGTGCACAAAAATTTGTGCACTTGGGGGGGTCCCTCAGCCCAGCCTGTGCACTCTCACAGTCTGGGACCCCTCGGGGGATGTCCACCTGCTGGCTTAGGCTCACTCCACAGGGGATCAGGCCTAAGCTGGCAGTCAGACATCCCTCTGGCAGCCCAGGAGCCCTCGGGGGATGTCCACTTGCCAGCGGGGAGCAGGCCTAAGCTGCAGTTGGACATCCTTAGCGCTGCTGAGGAGGCGGGAGAGGCTCCTGCCACCACCGCTGTACTGGCAGCCATCAGCCTGGCTTGTGGTTGAGCAGAGCTCCTCCTGTGGGAGCACACTGAACACCAGGGGGCAGCTCCTGCATTGAGCATCTGCCCCCTGGTGGTCAGTGTGTGTCATAGTGACCAGTCATACCCAGTTGTTCTGCTGTTAGGGTCAATTTGCATATTACCCTTTTATTATATAGGATAGATGCCTGGTGCATGGGTGGAGGCTCGCTGGTTTGCCCTGAAGGGTGTCCCGGATCAAGGTGGGAGGTCCCTCTGGGGTGCTTGGCCAGCCTGGGTGAGGGGCTGAGGGCCATTTTCAGGCTGGCCACACCCCCTTCAAGGAGGGGGTCCTGCTGGGGTGCCTGGCTAGCCTGGGTGAGGGGCTGGTGGCTGTTTGCAGGCTGGCCAAGCCCCCCAGCAGGGACTCTCACCCCATGAGGGTGTGGCCATCCTGGGTGAGGGGCTGATGGCTGTTTGCCGACTGTCCACGGCCCCCAGCCACCCAAGCTCCCAGTGGAGGCTGGCTGGAAGCAGGTATCTGGGATTTATTTGTCTTCTATAACTGAAACTTTGTTGCCTTTAGCAGAGGCCACAGCTGGCCAGGGCAGACAGGAAGCTTGGCTTCCTCCATTGCCAGGGCAACCAAGCCTCCTGCTTGCTCTAGCTCTGTGGCTGCCCGCCGCCATCTTGGTTGGGTTGATTTGCATATAGTTGCTCTGAAGGGCTGCTGGGCATGGCTTGGGGCATAGCAAAGGTATGGTCAATTTGCATGTTTCTTTTTTATTAGATTAGATAATTAAAAATGACATTAATTAGTGCTTGTAAATGTGAATTTTATAATTAAACTTACTGATTTATATATCATAGAAAAGTATAAAACAACTCTCTATTAAATAAAGATTTGTTTACATTTGTTAAGTAGGTAGAGCAGCAGGCACTAATCTGGACATTTCTAATCAGCGTGCAGGGGATTGAGAACAGACTTCCTGGATGAACGATGAGGAGGCTTTATCTAGACAGTGTTATAAAGGAGGGCACAATGTATCCTGATCCTTGATGTGGACCCATTTTAATTTTTACCTAAAGAACTAAAATTGATGTCATTTTTTAGAATTATGCTGAGTCACAAAATTTATTAGTCTTTTGTGTGCCTACCATGTTTCAGAAAACATTTCAAGCAAATTAATGCTTATTAGAAATGAGTTACCATAAAAGCCTGTTAAGTGTTATTCCTTAATATACTTACTTACTTTGCTTTAATGCCTTTAGTGTATATCAAATCCTTGAACATTTACAAAGACATATATAAATGATTATAGAGATCATACTTTCTTAATGAAATAAATTTGAGAGAACTTGCCCATATTTATGGAAAGCGTACTCTATAGGGGAAACTCTGAGGGCAGGGTACAAGGGTTCTAATCTCAGCTTTGGTAGCATCCAGATTTTTGTGACTTGATGCGGTGTCAGTAAACATCACTAAGTCTTTTATTC
>NW_005871055.1:19282693-19325843 GCF_000147115.1 Myotis lucifugus
AATATAACTGATGCCATGACCCAATACTTAACTTTAACATACTGTAAAATTTTGCCATTATTTTTATGACATAAAATATTACATATACAAGTTGTACTACATCATAATTCCATTCTCTTCCTTATTTCCCTAGAAATTCCACAGTATCTTATACATTCATGAATGCATAAAATACTGAGGAATTTGAAATTGTAATAATTTGATCATGTTCAATTTAGTCTTCCTACTCAACTTCCACAGTTTTTATACATCCAACAATTTTACTCCAAGAATGAGTATATCCTTTCTGATGGCTTTTAACAGAAGAGCAGACCAATCACATAGATTTCCAGAAACATTATATGTAGGCATTGTCATGAAAACCTAAAGTTAGACTCTATTTGCCTTGTTTTTGTTCCCTTTCTAGTTGTTAGTTGATGCCAAACAAACAAAAAATGAAGACATTCTTTTAAATGCATTTGCACAGTTACAAAGATAGTTCATTGAAAGTATTCATTTTTCATTTTTCTTTGAGATAGATAAACTAAGAACAAAAACAACTTTATAACTCGATTAAAGTTGCAATTCTGGATGACAAATATGAATATTTACCACAATGCGAATAAGGTTAATATTTTAAAACAAGGTTGACAGGAGAAAAATGGTCTTAGTTTGCAAAAAGGAAATTTGTTTCTTAAAGTGAAAATTGAGGTCAGTAGGCCATAGCTCTCCTTACTTCTACATGACTGAAATGAATTAAATAATGCAGCAATAAAGCAGTACTGAGCGAACCAATAAAATTATACATGAAAGCTTGAGTAAAATTATTATATGTTAGAAACATGTATTTTGTATAAGAAAACATAAAATTTTAAATGCATGTCTACTTCATTTTGATTATCTTAGGATAGAAAAACCGAGTCCTATTCTCTTGTGTTCACTAGGATCTCATGGTCCTTTTTCAGGGAGCAAGGATAATAACCATTGTTTGGACATATTTCAGTCTTGGTTACTGCATTCTGTTTACTTACTGTGATTTCAATGTGACTGGGTTGAATAGTTACATGTAAAGTGAACCTCTTTATATGACACTTAAACAATTGTCTGATTCACATAAATTATTTAATCAGAGTGATTTTCATTTCAACTTTTCACTCTTTAGTCCCTTTTGTCAAGTTATATAATATAAACATGATCTGACTTGTAATATCCTCACTAGGCTATATTTATTTATGATGGCCCTATTTTTAACACCACAAGGGGCAGAAAATATGTTCTAGCTATGTGAAAATACTAATTTTATCCTGTTACTCTCTTCATACATATATTGGTTCTAAGAACATGGGAAATAAAAACAGCACAACTGTTACCTGGTGATCTTTACAAGAAAATTCTTTGATGATAAGTGATTATGATATCAATAAACTGAACTGAAAACAATGTTAAATTTCCAATATGATAGAGCCAATGTACAGAAAGAGACAGAGGTAGTCTGAATATTCCTTTTTCTCTCTTTCCACATTATATATGTTTCTCTCTAATAATGACATATTTTGTTGGCATTAATACGAAGTAACATGGATTGCATGTGTTAGTAGAGTTCTTTTAATTATTGTGTAAAAATGATATGTAATTGAAACAAAAAGCATTGTTTCTAGTCCTAATTTTTTTTTCCTTACGTCCATCCTGTCAAGCTGAAAGCGTGAAAGTTATTTTCTGGCGGTGTGATTAGATTGGGGCTGAACTCTCCAGCTGGCAGGCCTGTCTATGACTGGCGGCGGCTGTCCCCAGTGCTTGTCATTTCCTGACATGCCTGACAGGATGGGGACAGCCGCCCCAGACAGGTTCATTAGATGGTGTTTTCTACAGCTGAGCTAAAAATAAGTAAGTAAGTAAATAAATAAATACATACATACATACATACATACATACATACGTAAATAATCTGTGCCTTGTCAAGGTCCAAGCTGCAGGGGTACTTCTTGTTGGTTTAAACCAGGGCCTTGTTTTGACAAATTTTGATCTGTGCAGTTTTTAGATTTTCCTGACACATTTTTGTTTCCTTCCCCTTTGACCTACACTTTGTGCACGCCTTTGTTGCTGCTTCAAAATCCTAAGATAATCTTCCCAAGAGAAAAAGAACCACAGGTATTGAAATCTTAAAAGGAAAAACAGTGCAATGCTCTATAAAATAGCATTAGCTCATTTATTGCCATGGTGATCTGCACAGTGGTAGGAAAACACCTTTGAGACTTGTAACAAGCCAATTACAAGAAAGTTAAGAGTTTTTGTAGTGCCAGAAATGTGCCATCTATAGAGAACATAGTATCAGTACCAGCAGTCTACACTCTGAAGTGCATCACTCCTTAGAACTGTCAGAAATGGGCAGTTCTAAATATCTGCATTCTTGGGCTTTTAGGAAGCTGATAGAGTTTTCCACCTGCATTTATAGGCTTTGATGTCAGGAAGAAAAATTATAGAAGAATATAGAATACATACTAACTAAAACCAGATATAAATTTCAAAATCAAATTTAGGGAAATATGTTTCTTAGTCAGTTATAGGACCCCTTTTAAAGTTAACTGGATTTGCTAAAAATTGGTGTGCAATTGAAACATACATGCATATAGAGTCATGATTTATCATGTTCAAGCCCAAATTTAAACTTCTAAAGCTGTGCTATTGAAGAGAAAAATAAAATCTTTATCCAAGAGATTATTCTTTCTTTAGTTACAGACTTGCTAGCTATAGTCTACCTTCATAGTCTGTGATAGCTGTTTTCCAGTGGGAGAAACATTTGATCTTAATTTTTACTAAGTAGATCATGCCCAGATAGAAGGCATTTGACCATATATGTTGACAGAATCTTAGTGCAACTGTTGGCTATCTTTTCATTCGCATGCAAGATACAAATGTAATACTATTTGCATCTCTTCTACTTGTCATTGGTGTAATAAACAGTGTTGCTGAAAAAAAGCAAGGTCCTCATTCACAGAAATCTTAGCCCTTACCTTTCCTTTGTATTGTTAGCTTCTGCCGTTCACCGTCTCTATGACAACTGTTTAAATTGGGATGGGCAACTGTCATCTGGAGTATTACTGAGGGAAAAGTGTTAGCGAGCACACAGTTCCCATAGATGGAGCATTTCAATATAATCCAATTTTAATTGAGCTCCAGAGACTTTGATGTGCTACAGAAGGTTGGGCAAGAGCTATTCCAGGGAGAAATTAAAGTAGCCCAGCAAGACTTCTCTCCTTCAGACTGTCACCATTTTAAGTAAGCATTAGCATCAGACTTAACCTGCCCCTGTGGAACATCTCACTTCTTTTTTCAGCTTTTCACTGATTTATTTTGCTATATATAAAAGCAAAGCACTTTCATCTTTTTAATATATGTTTTTACACCCATTTGATTAGGCTTGCAAAGCTTGTACTGGACCTGCGATCCATCTAATGCTGTCTATTGGACTTGGCTTTGGCAGTTCACAAAAGAAAAGGAAAGTAGAGTGGGTATTAGTTTTAAGTTGTCAGTTATCATATATTTAACTTTCTTTTCAATATCACTTTGTAAAACCATATTTGGAGCTAAAAAGTCGAAAGATGTGGAATTTTTATCTAGCTTTGAGTAATCCTTGAATTTAATTTTAATGCTTGGCTGCTTAGGCATTTATTAGAGGCTGGGATTTTTATTTCAAAATGCATTAAAGTATCTTTTCCTCATCACATGAAAAAAAATACCTTTAGGCAAAGCTAGTTTAGAGCAACTGGACACAGGCACATCAGTCCTTAATGGTGAAAGCATTAAACTTCTTTTTCTTTTTTTTAATGAGAAGGGAAGTGGATATTTTTTCATGTATATTCAAAGATCTTTTAAATGCTTTGAAATATAATGTTGAACATACATAGGTATTTCAGTAATCATAACAATGACTTAAGAACACAATGTTAATTAAAATAATTAAATGAACACTAAATATAATGCTTGTGCTATCAGAAAACTTTGTTATAAGTATGGTAAACTTAATGAAGTTACTACCTGTTCATGATATACCTGAGATTTCTGATCTGTATTGGCACATTTCAAAAAATAAATTTAAAATACATGTTGAGAAATTAAGTAAAATTTTGACAGTAATTAGAAATTGGTTTACTGTATATATCATCCTGAATAGATTTGCTATAGACCTAAGTGAGCTTCGGCATCAGCGCCGCTTGCTTCAAAGGCCTCGAGAGAGATGGACATCGCCAAGAATTGTATAGTGGTCTCAGTTTACTCAATCGCCTTTAACGACCTCAGAAGACAACCTCAATTTCTAAGGCTGTAGTAGTTGTTGTGATTTTTCTCATCCTAAACAAGTATTCACTTAACATAGGTAATTTTTATTTGTAACTTTGTATTATTTTTCTTTTTAAAAAGCACCCTAAATAATGTAAGCTTATTCTACACTTTATTTAATTACTTTATTGAATACCCAACCCCCTAATGATGGGCATTATTTTTCATTTTTTTTGTTTTTATAAACCTGCTTCAATGAATAATCTGGTACATACTTCATGTTGCTTTTCTGAGTGTATATTCACAGGATAAATTCCTAAAAACGAAATTGTTGGGTCAAAGGGTATATATTTGAAATTTGGATAGATAATACAAAAATCTCCGCAATATAAGTTATACTAATGTATACTCCCACCAAAAATATGGTGTATTTTTTCCTCACAGCAAACTCAGTATTACTCATTAAACTTTTAGATTTTTGCCAGTCTTACAGATAAAAATTGTATCTCCACATAGTTTTAATTCTGCTATGTATGAGGTTAATCATGTTTTCCATCAAGAAAGAACCATTGGCAGTATGTTTTCTGTGATTTACCTATTTGACTTTTTTAAGCAAAATTTTCCTGTATTACAATATCTACAGGAGGATATTATGGACAATAGTACAGTTTTTCTCATGTATATATTTTTGTGAAATAAATATCATAAGACTTATACTATGTATAATGAAAATTACATATGCATATGTATATCTCTTTTTCTACCTCCTTGCCATCTAGATTAATTTGTTATTCCTCTATTAAATTCCCTCCCAAATTTTAGTGACATTAGTTATGAAGATAAGATTTTTAAAAATTAATTTGCCTACCCAGTAAGAATCTCATCTCTGGTATTAAAAATAAATTAACTGCATGACATTATTCAAAATATAATTAGCTAAATATATTAACACTTTGTAATATATTTACTATATAGAATACTATGACACCTGGCTGGTGTGGCTCAGTGGTTGAGCATTGACCCAGGAACCAAGAGGTCACTGGTTCAATTCCTGGTCAAGGTACATGCTTGGGTTGTAGGCTTGATCCCCATTAGGGGGCGTACAGGAGGCAGCTGATTGATGATGTTTCTCTCTCATGGATGCTTCTATCTCTCTATCCCTCTCCCTTCCTCTCTAAAAATCAATAAAAACATATTTTTTTAAAAAAGAATACTATGCCACAAGGGTCACCTTCATTATAAATTAGTTTGCTGTGCAGATGTTTCTAGTGTACATTTTATTTATTTACTTAAAACATGAATATTGGAGGCACATACACTACCTGTGTGCCAAACATTATGCCAAGTACCAGGGAAGACATTCGGTATTAACATGGAGCTAAAACTGAGACTTATAAGTAACCTTTATATCTGGAGAAATAATATTAAGTTTATTTATACAGTATTATTAGTGGAGAACAAAACATTAATAACAAATTAGATATTTTTATTTACTTATATTTTATTCACTGGTTATCATTCCTTTAAAGTAGTCAAGATTGTTTATTGTTGTTAACCCAACTTTCTTGCACAAGTTTATGTTTATAAGTGTGACACTGAGCAGAATGATTGTCATATCTGAAGTCTAGACTGAACCTTAATCTTTTTTACAATATTCACTGTCCACCAGTAATCCCAAACCCACACTGGTGCAGAGCACCATTCATCTAGTTACTGGACCCAGAAACTCTTGCAACAGCTTTAATTCCTTTTTTTTATTTACTTCAGCATAAAAACAAAACAAAACAAAAACGTACAAGTCCTATTAATTCTATCTCATAAATATACTGTGTTTTCCTTCTTCTTCCTACAACAACTGTCTTAGAGTTCATTCACTTCTATGGGCATAATGCAGATTTTCAACTTAATATCCTCCCAAATACTTCTCACTGCTTCCAGAGTTGTGGCTATCCTACTTAGAGTGATCTTTCTAAAAGGGAGATTTAATCTTATAATTTTGCTCACTTTAATGGTCTCAGTGGCCTCACTGTCATCATTAGAGCTACCATTCACTGCAAGCTAAGTTTAAAATCAATCACCCTGTCTTCAGTGAACTTGTCTGGGCAGCCTCTTGTCAATAGAAAGGTGACCTGTGGTACTTATAGTAGAGATACTTGTTAAATACAGTAACCTATTACAATTTTTTCAACAATCCAGTGAAATATAATAATTATATTAACCAAGAATAAAGGCATGGATAGGAAGTGTGAGCTCTATAAAAGGATCTTTGTCTTGATCACCAATGTATTTCCATCACTAGGCACAATTCCTGGAAACTAGTAGGTGTTGACTGAACTTTTGTTTGGTGAACAAATGATATGTGATGCTAACAGCCTTTGCCTAGGGACAGAGTGCATGCTCATGATGCTGAAATGGAACAGATAAATGGTAAATTTTCAGCAAAGTAGTATTTTGTTGCAAATAGCTTTGTAATCAATGAATATAAAGTAAACAAAAGAAACAAAAAATAGCTTTAGGTCATTACAGTATTACAGAAGAAATTTTTAGGGGGTATCTAACACTGAAAATACTATTTTTAATTGCCAACAAAAGTTGGAAGGTCTCTTTTTACTACCCACCCCCAATTACAGAAATTTATGAAAGACATTCATGTACAAGCAAAGGGCACTTAATGAACTGTTTACATTTAAACTCACTTGCATTTCTTGAAGAGGTGTTAATTATCCTCTAATACAGAAAAATGAGAGAAGTAAAAATACCATAGGAAATTCAGAATATGAATTGTCTCTAACTGAAGCAGTGAGAATTTTTTTCAAAAAAATATCTTTCTATTGATTTCAGAGAGGAAGGGAAAAGAAGGGTGGGAGGGAGGGAGGGAGAGAGAGGGAGAGAAAGGGAGAGAGAGGGAGAGAGAGAGAGAGAGAGAGAATAATTGACTGGCCGCCTCCCTGCACATCCCCCACTGGGGATTGAGCCTGCAACCCAGGCATGTGCCTTTGATCAGAATCGAACCTGGGACCCTTCAGTCCACAGGGCCATGCTCTATCCACTGAGCCAAATGGGCTAGGGCAAGAATTGTTTTATTTTATTTTTTTAAATATATTTTATTGATTTTTTACAGAGAGGAAGGGAGAGGGATAGAGAGTTAGAAACATCGATGAGAGAAACATCGATTAGCTGCTTCCTGAACACCCCCTACTGGGGATATGCCCGCAACCAAGGTACATGCCCTTGACCAGAATCGAACCTAGGACCTTTCAGTCCGCAGGCCGACACTCTATCCACTGAGCCAAACCGGTTAGGGCAAGAATTGTTTTAAATTAAACTTCAAACATAGCAGACAGAACTTTCAAAGCCATCTAGTAAGTGGTATATAAGAATAGATTCTGGGAAATACCCAGATTTAGTGAAACCTATGTGAGATCCCAAAGCAGAGTTTGGATCAGAAAACAATGGTCATTGGAAAAGGATCTGGGCTGAGACCACAGGAGGGACTGCCTTTATCACTCCTAATTGAGAGTTTCCCTAAGGTCCTGGTGGGAAAAGGAAGGATTGTGAGTTCATTTACTCAACACATTTATGTAGCAATGCCTTCCTGCCAAGCCAGCCTCTCCACTAGACACTCTATATGTTATTTTGCTTCATACAACAACTCTGCAAAGAGGATATGATCATTCTCATTTCATGTAAGTGGAAACTGTAACTCTGTTATGCTACGGAATGTCCCCCAAGTAACACAGCTGGAAGTGGTTGATTTAGACTTTAGGCTGTCTGTCATCCTCTAAAGTCCAGGTTCTTTCTACTCCAGCATGGCTTACAGATATATAAAAACTATCAGAGTCCATAAAACTAACTGTTAATAGAGGACATACTTCTCGGGACATACTGGTAGGATGAGGAAATGTGCTAAGGTAGCACACATACTGTGGTGGGCAAATGTACATTAATATAAGACTCAATCTGAAGGACTTCTTGAAGTCCTACATGAAGTACTTGAGTTTCATAGTAGAGCTGCTCTTTGGGAGACAGTGATTCTAGAGGAGATCTAGCTTTAGGAGGAAGAACAACAAAATTCTCGTGAACCCTGAGGCCCAGGGGTACTCAAGTTTTCAAGTGAAAATACAAAAACTCTGAACTCATATTATATGAAAACCAGAGGCCCAGTGCACAAAATTTGTGCACTCATGCGGGGTGGGGGGGTCCTTCAGGCCGGCCTGTGCCCTCTCGCAGTCTGGGACCCCTCGGGGGATGACCACCTGCTGGCTTAGGACTGCTCCCTGGGGGATTGGACCTAAGCTGGCAGTCAGACATCCCTATGGCAGCCCGGGAGCCCTCAGGGAATGTCCACTTGCCAGCGGGGAGCAGGCCTAAGCTGCAGTTGGACATCCTTAGCAGTGCTGAGGAGGCAGGAGAGGCTCCCACCACTACCACTGTACTGGCAGCCATTAGCCTGGCTTGTGGCTGAGCAGAGCTCCCCCTGTGGAAGCACATTGACCACCAGGGGGCAGCTCCTGCATTGAGCATCTGCCCTCTGGTGGTCAGTGTGTGTCATAGTGACCAGTCATTCCCAGTCGTTCTACTGTTAGGGTCAATTTGCATATTACCCTTTTATTATATAGGAGTGCCTTGCCAGCCTGGGTGAGGGGCTGATGGCTGTTTGCAGGCTGGCCACAGCCCCCTCAGGGTGGGGTTCACCCCTGGGATGCCTGACCAGCCTGGGTGAGGGGCTGATGGCTGATGGCTGTTTGCAGGCTGATGGGTACTGCTGGGGTGCCTGGCCAGTCTGATGGCAGTTTGTAGGCTGGCCAAGCCCCCCAGAGGGGACCCTCACCCCATGAGGGTGTGGCCAGCCTGGGTGAGGGGCTGATGGCTGTTTGCAGGCTGGCCACAGCCCCCTCAGGGTGGGGTTCACCCCTGGGATGCCTGACCAGCCTGGGTGAGGGGCTGATGGCTGTTTCCAGGCTGGCCACAGCCCCTTCAGGGTGGGGGGTCCTGTTGGGGTGCCTGGCCAGTCTGGGTGAGGGGCTGAGGGCCATTTTCAGGCTGGCTAAGCCCCCCAGCGGGGACCCTCACCCCATGAGGGTGTGGCCATTCTGGGTGAGGGGCTGATGACTGTTTGCAGGCTGGCCAAGCCCCCCAGCAGGGACCCTCACCCCATGAGTGTGTGGCCATCCTGGGAGGGGCTGATGGCTGTTTGCAGGCTGGCCACCACCCCCAGCCACCGAAGCTCCCAGTGGAGGCTGGCTGGAAGCAGGTATCTGGGATTTATTTGTCTTCTATAATTGAAACTTTGTTGCCTGGAGTGGAGGCCACAGCCAGCCAGTTCAGGTGGGAAGCTTGGCTTCCTCCATCGCCAGGGCAACCAAGCCACCTGCTTGCTCCAGCTCTGTGGCTGCGGGCCGCCATCTTGGTTGGGTTAATTTGCATATAATCACTCTGATTGGCTGGTTGGCGTGGCTTAGGGCATAGCGAAGGTACGGTCAATTAGCATCTTTGTCTTTTATTAGTGTAGATAGCTTTCAATTGCTAATTACCACTGAAAAATAGGTCTTTAAAACGTGAAAAATCATTCACATTCATATTGTCTTCGATGAGCCTATTACCTGCATGCCAGATACTTGATAAACAATATCTTTTGAGGAAATACTTTTTTTGAGCAGTAAGCTTTTAATACATAGAATTTTATCAGGCAGACAAGGAAGGGAAGCTATTCTAGAACATATACAAAGTATGGAAATGTTTAATGTCTGCATGTTTTAAATAAACTTTATTTTTTTTTTTTTTAAATATATTTTATTGATTTTTTACAGAGAGGAAGGGAGAGAGATAGAGAGTTAGAAACATCGATGAGAGAGAAACATCGATCAGCTGCCTCCTGCACATCTCCTACTGGGGATGTGCCCGCAACCCAGGTACATGCCCTTGACCGGAATCGAACCTGGGACCCTTCAGTCCGCAAGCCGACGCTCCATCCACTGAGCCAAACCGGTTTCGGCTTAAATAAATAAACTTTAATAGACTATATTTACCACAGTTTAGGTTTACAGAAACTTTAGCAGATATTACATTTTCTGTGTGTGTATTAGTCAGGCATTTTCTTTCTTCAAACAGCAAAGACATGAAGGTCCATCAGGTAACAAGAGTGTTTTTAATGAATAATTATTTATTTTTTCTGGTTTAATTGAATTAATTAGGATGACATTGGTTAATAAAATTATATAGATTTCAGGTATACAGTTATATTAAGACACTAGAGGCCCAGTGCATGAAATTCGTGCACTGGTAGGGTCCCTAGTGGCTGCTGGCTGCTGGCTTGGTACTCCGTCCCTTCCCCTGGCCAGCCCTGGCCCCTGGACAACTTCTGGTCAAGGGGACAATTTGCATACTATGCTTTTATTATATAGGATCATCTGTATATTGTACTGTGTATTTTTCAGAAATCTTTTCAGCTGCAGATAATACATACCTATTTCAAATGTCTTTGTATGTATGTGTGTATGCATGTATATGTGTATTTATCATAAAATAGTAAGTTCTGAATTATACTAGTCTCCAGGGTTGATTGATTCACTTGCTCCTGGATTCATTCCCCATTTTCACTCTGATATTTATTTATTTATTTATTTATTTATTTATTTATTTTAATTCTCACCCAAGGATATTTTTTCCATTGATTTTTAGAGAGAGTGGAGGGAGGAAGGGAGAGAGACACAGAGAGAAACATCTCTGCGAGAAAGACACATCGACTGGTTGCCTCCTGCATGTGCCTGGACCAGGTGGGATTGTACTTGCAACCCAGGTATGTGCCCTTGACCCGGAATCAAATCCTCAAACCTTCAATGCATGGGCTGACACTCTAACCATTGAGCAACACAGGCCATGGCTCCACTGTGTCATCCTTAATTTTTCCTCATTCTCACACTGATAGCAATGTGGCTTCAACACTCCCCCAAATCACCATAAGCTTAGGACTGTCCAGGAAGGAGAAAGCATCTCTTCCACTGCTGTTAAGAATAGCCATGCTTTTCTACACCTGATATACCCCTGGGACTGGCCATGGGATACAGTGTATCCTGACCCAGAAGTGCATGAAAGAGAAGTCAACAACTGAACAGTCAGGGTTCTGTTCAGGAAGGTGCTGGGCAGGGGAAGCAGGAATAGATTCTGAGTGGGTAGACAGTAATGTCTACTACAAAGTTTATAGTAGGAAAGCACAGTAAAGTACAAATGGGAAATTCTCATCAAGCCTTCTGAAAAAGTGTAATTTTTGTCTGAACTTTAAAAAATGTCCCTTCAAACATAGATATCATTAACATTATATAGTACCAATTATGCTGTCTTTTCTACTACAGACTAAATAAACCTTTAATTAAATCATTCAACAACTTATTTATTGAGTTTCTATAATGTAACAGGCACTGTGAAAAGCAATAGAGATATAAAAATGGTCAGAATGGGGAAATTTCATTAATAAAATCCATAATACATTTGCAAAACTACATTTGTGGTAAGCGTTGTGAAGAGAGCTTCTCTCGTGGTATGCACAAGGGACTGAAAGAAGACTAGGGGGCTGGACTCAGAGCAAAGTGATGCCAGCTATGTCTGGAGAAGGAAATAGTTACATCTACCATTAGACGTATCTCTTTTATTCCTTGACTTCTGCTTTTTCAGAATTACTTCTGCCTTAGGATTTCTGGTGACTGCATTCTCTGTCTGTAGGCTTCTTCCCACCCTCCTGTTAGAGTTGTCTCCAAATAACTTACATTCAAATCGTTAAGAGATATTATCTGATGGGGTCAGCCAGCCAACATTTATGATAGCATGGCTCTGATGGACAGGGTTCTCACTAGTTGTGGCTATCCTACTGAGATAACTACTTTATATTAGGTGTCCATCCTGGTTTAAGTGACCATGCCAGAGATCTGGGTTCATAAATAATCAACATGATAAAAAGGTACTTTTTAGTAGAGGCACCTTACATGTCATGTTCAGTACATAATGAATTGAGAATCAACT
Organism: Myotis lucifugus; assembly: GCF_000147115.1. Classification (NCBI taxonomy): domain Eukaryota; kingdom Metazoa; phylum Chordata; class Mammalia; order Chiroptera; family Vespertilionidae; genus Myotis; species Myotis lucifugus. The sequence continues at coordinate 19,294,964 of NW_005871055.1, forward strand.
CTGAACTATCTTCATATGACTGCTTTTAATTAATATAGATCATATCCTATCTAATAATAGACAAACATGGTAATTGATCGTACCTTCGCTATGCCTCCCATGGGCTGATCAGAGCGATATGCAAATTAACTGCCAACAAAGATGGCGGCTAATTTGCATACTGCAGGCAGGGCGGGACAGCACGAGCCGCCATCCAGGCCCCCGTGTGCAACCTGGGGGCGGGGGCTCAGGCAAAGCAATCGCTGATCGCTTCGCCTGAGCCCCAGCCTGCCCACCGGGGACGGGGCCCCACTCCCGTGTGAGACCCGGGGGCGGGCGGGGGCTCAGGCGAAGGCAAGTGATGCCAATCGCCTCGCCTGAGCCCCCGCCCGCCCGCCGGAGACACGGGGCCCTCTGAGAGAGAGAGAGAGAGGCAAAATTTGGCACCCCGCATCTCTCCCTGATCGACCACTGCGATTCCAAGCCAGCGAGGGCTGCCTTCAGGCCGCAGCTCCAGGTCCCTCATCCTCACCCCAGGCCCGAGAGCACAGTGCTGGGCAGGGGCACCCAGGGGTTCTGGAATGCAGTGCGAGGGGCCGGCACAATGTGGGGGGGGTTGTGTTTACACTGCCAAGTTCCCCACTTCTGCCCTGGCCCACGCATCTCTCCTCCTTCCCCTCAGAGGCCCAGCTCCTGCCTACATGCTTGCTGGGCAGGCCCAACTGCACCAGGGAGTGAGCCATGGCGATCGGGATGGCCACTTCCTGGGATGGGACTGCCGGACCACGGCGATTCATGAGGGCGATGAGGCCCGTGGGGCATGCGGAGCCCTCAGGTGGTGGGGGTGGCTGGCCAAGCCGAGTCTGGCTTCAGTGGGGCCAGTGGGAGCCTGAGACCACCCCAACCCCCACAGGTCCTGGGCGGACAGTGGCTCAGTGGAGAGCGGTGTCTCCATGCATGGTGCCCAGGGGCGGCTGTGAGCTGCTGCAACCCCGCCCCATGCTTCAGGGAGGGGGAGAAGGCTCGCAGCCACCAGCACCTAGGCTGCACCACCTGTGCCTCAGCTTGCCAGGTTTGCAGGGTCCAGAGCAGGTGAGCTGCTCCCATCCCCAAGTGGTAGAACAGGGAGGAGAGCGCTGGGTGCAGGGAGGGGACCTCAGCTGGGATCCTCCTGGTATGGGGAAGGGGCCCAGCTGGGCCCGGTGGGGAGCTTAGGAAGTCTGGCTAAGCAGGCGCTGGTTCATACCAACTGTTACTCTGCCATCTTCCTCCAGCTCTTCAAGCTAGCCCCCCTGCCCCACCTGTCCTGGGGAATGGGCTCTGGGTGACCTCCCTGAGCTCAGACTGTGGACCCAGAGACCTCAAGGAAGAATGCCCAGCCAGGCCCGGGCAGGGGTCAGTGCAGAACTACCAGGGCAGAGTTGCTTCGGTGTCTCGGTGAAGTTTGCAACTGACCCAAGGAGGAAACCCGAGAGGGGAAAGGCCAGGAGGCATGAATTTCCAGCACTTTAGCCACTTGAAAACAGCTCCACTTGGAATGTGAGGCGGTTGTATGTTCAGCTGAGAAGTGAGGGGGCTGAACTCCACCGTTGCTGGGCTCCTGTCAGTCCAAGGCCCAAGCGTCCACCACGACAAGGAAAGAACAGAGCGAGGGGCCCGGAGGAAGAGAGGACAATTGAAGAAAACCATGTCTAGACTTTCCCCAGCCCTCTCCTTCTTTCTGCTGCCTACAAGAGCCCCAGGCCCGGCCACAGTTCTGTCTCTACCTTTTAGTCCCCTATTCTCCAACTACAGAGGAAAGACATTAAGAAGGAGTCTGTGCTGCCTTCAGAAAGTATCTATATACCTAATCGGCCAGTTGCCTTCCACAGAGGGAGGCCAGACTGCAGCTTAGGCCCGCTCCCCACAGGGATATCAGTAGGACATCCTGTGAGGGCTCCCAGACTTTTAGAGGGGGCAGGCTGGGCTGAGGGATGCCCCCTGAGTGCACAAATTTTTGTGCACCGGGCCTCTAGTCTATAATAATAAAAACATAATATGCTAATTAGACCGGATGTCCTTCCCCATGAAGCCGGGGCTGTGAGGGAAGCCCAGGTCCTAGGTGCCTGCTGGTGGCCGGAAGAAGCCCGGGTCCTGAGTGCCAGAGGGAAGCTGGTACCTGCAGCCCGGGGAAGGAAGGTCTACTGTTGCACAAATTTTGTGCATCAGGCCTCTAGTAAATTAATAATTTTGCTGCACATGTGTATGGCTAAATATAGATCAATAAAGGCATTCATTTTTTAAAAATTTATTGCAGTGACAATATTTCAAATGTGCATTTCTATGATACATACTCTGTATATTGCATTGTGTATCTACCACCCAAAGTCAAACCATCGTCTGTCACCATATATTTGGCCTCCTTTATCCTTCCTACCCTCTTCCATCTGGTCAGCATCCTACTGTTATCTGTGTCTATGAGTTTCAGCTTTATATTCCACATATGAGTGAAGTCATATTGTTCTTAGCTTTTTCTGACTAACTTATTTAGTGTAGCATTCTCAAGGTCCATCCATGTTGTCACAAATGGCAGTATTTTGTCTTTCCTTATGGCTGAGTAGTATTCCATTGCATATATGTACCACATCTTCTTTATCCAATCCTTTATCAAAGGACACTTTAGTTGTCTTCATGTCTTGGCCACCATGAATAATGCTGTAATGAACATAGGGGTACATATATCTTTGCAAGTATATGTTTTTGAGTTCTTTGGGTTGATACCCAGAGAAGGGATTGCTGGGTTGTATGGTAGCTCTTTCCTTAGTGTTTTAAGGAACTACCAGACTGTTTTCCATAGTGTCTGTTCCATTCCCACTGGCAGTGAATGAGGGTTCCTTTTTCTCCACAACTTCGCCAACACTTGTTTTTACCTGTCTTGTTAATAATAGTCATTATAATAGGTACATTGTAATTTTGATTCTCATTTCACTAATAGCTAGTGAGGTTGAACATCTTTTCATATATTTGTTAGCTATTTATGTGTTCTTGAGAGAGATGTTTGTTCAGGTTCTCTGCCCATTTTTTTTTATTTAGTTGATTTTATTTATAGCTTGTTTTTTTACATTTCAGAGTATTACACAATTACATTTTCTCATTTTCTGACCCGCAAACAGATACCTTAAATGGAATTGTTTTAAATTATCAAATTAGGAACATCCAAAATGCAAGAATTAGACATATGACAATTAATTCACAAACTCTAATCCATCACAACATATCCTAAGGATTTAGAAACAGCCAGCAGGAGAAATCTTATCAAATTTAGCAACCAGCTATTTACATATCCAAAGACAAACAAACCTATATGAACTCCAAAACTAGAAGTTTTAAAATTGGATTATTTGTTTTGTGTTGAGTTGTATAGGTTCCTTATATATTTTGGATATTAACCCCTTGTCAGAGCCTTTGTTTGCAAATATTATCTCTCATTAGGTTAGTTGCCTTTTTGTTCTGTTGTTGGTTTCTTTTGCTGTGCAGAAGCTTTTTAATTTCATATAGTCCCATTCATTTAGATACTTAAAAAAGGTATCTTAAGGAATTACTACTGTTACATTACTGCTATGTGTTGGGCTCTCTGCTAAGTATAACAAATGCCGAGATATATTGAGAATTCTTGCCCTCAGTGAGTTTATAGGTTAGCAAGAGATGCCATGAGTAAACCATCACTTATGATGTTTTGGTAAGTGCTGTAGGTAGATACAGGAATAGCAGGCTCTTCTAACTTAGTCATTAATAGTACTTAATCAAAAGAACAAAATACGGAAGGATCTTCCTGGTGGAAGAAATACCATGTGCAAGAGCATGGAACCGTAACAGATCACGGCATATGTGAGAGCTGAAAAGTGTTCAAGATGATTAGCATTTCAAAGCTAAATATAAAATGCAGATTCCTGTTTAGATGAACCAAGATGGCGGCATAGGTAAACACCGGAGATTGCTGCCTCGCACAACCACTTCAAAAATACAACTAAAAGATGGAACGGACATCATCCAGAACCACAGGAAGGCTGGCTGAGTGGAAATTCTACAACTAGAAGGAAAGAGAAAAGCATACCAAGACTCAGAGGAGGTGCGGTGCGGAAGTAAAATACTAAGGTACAGAGGCGCACGCAGAGAGGGCTGGTGGCTGAGGACAGGGTTGTCTTTTTCAATCAGGAGGGAGTCTCAAGCTCTGAGCTCCAGTTCCGGGCGAGTCTCTGGGGACCCAGACTCATATGGGAGAAACTGGACTGTCTGGCATCAGTCAGAACTAGAGGGCAGCTTTCTCTCGGGGGTGCTTGCAGCGATTGCCAAGACACTGAGAAGCAGGTCCTCTGAAGGCAGGATTGAGAGCAGCCATAACTGCTCGCTCCGCCCTGTTGATCCCCTGGGACCCTGCCCCGCCCAAGCCGTGCACCGAGGCTTTTCCATATGAAAAGCCTGGCCCTTTGCAAACTGACAATTACCTAACAAACTGCAGCTGGCCCAAGGCCCCAGGGCAACTTGCATTGCTTCAAAGCTGGCTTTTGCTGGATAGCCTCAGGCAGAGGCTAGATTAGCACCTCCTTAGAGATCCAGGAGCCAGTGTGCCCGGTGGTCAGAGTGGGACCATCCAGATTGCAGCTCCTCGGATCCATAAAGGACACACTCAGGTGGCAGACTCAGTGAGCACCAAAGCCCCACTGAAGCAAGTCTTGCCCCGGAGGGGTGTTTCCAGCACAGAAGTTCTCCCACTGCAGACACAGCTGATTCTCACAGCCAATTGGCCTGGAGGTCAATCCCTCCCAGTGTTACCTACAACAATCAAGGCTTAACTACAACAAGACTGTGCACAAAGCCCACAATGGGGTGCACCAAGAGTGTCCACCTCAGGTAATTGGGGAGGCTGAGCCACTGGGCCCTATAGGACACCTAGCACAGAAAGCCACTCTATCGACACAGCGAAGCATAAGAAAAAATGCGGAGAGAAAGAAACAGGACACAAATGACAGAAATGGAGGAAAGCAAACTACTGGATATAGAGTTCAAAACCACACTTTTAAGGTTTTTCAAGAATTTTCTAGAAACCACCGATAAACTTAATGAGACCCTCAAGAAATCTAGTGAGACCCTCGAGGTTGTGATAAAGGACCAACTAGAAATTAAGCATACACTGACTGAAATAAAGAATATTATACAGACTCCCAACAGCAGACTAGAGGATCGCAAGAATCAAGTCAAAGATTGGAAATATGAAGAAGCAAAAAACACCCAACCGGAAAAGAAAAATGAAAAAAGAATCCAAAAATATGAAGATAGTGTAAGGAGCCTCTGGGACAGCTTCAAGCGTACCAACATCTGAATTATAGGGGTGCCAGACGAAGAGAGAGAGAGCAAGATATTGAAAACCTATTTGAAGAAATAATGACAGAAAACTTCCCCTACCTGGTGAAAGAAATAGACTTACAAGTCCAGGAAGCGCAGAGAACCCCAAACAAAAGGAATCCAAAGAGGACCACACCAAGACACATAATAATTAAAATGCCAAGAGCAAAAGACAAAGACAGAATCTTAAAAGATAGTCAGTTACCTACAAGGGAGTACCCATTCGACTCTCAGCTGATTTCTCAACAGAAACTTTGTAGGCCAGAAGGGAGTGGCAAAAAATATTCAAAGTGATGAATACCAAGAACCTACAACCAAGATTACTTTATCCAGCAAAGCTATCATTCAGAATTGGAGGTCAGATAAAGAGCTTCACAGATAAGAAAAAGCTAAAGGAGTTCATCACCACCAAACCAGTATTATATGAAATGCTGAAAGGTATCCTTTAAGAAGAGGAAGAAGAAGAACAAGGTAAAGATACAAACTATGAACAACAAATACACATCTATCAACAAGTAAATCTAAAAATCAAGTGGATAAATAATCTGATGAACAGAATAAACTGGTGATTATAATAGAACCAGGGGCAGAGAAAGGGAGTGGACTGACTATTCTTGGGGGGGGGGGGGGGGATGCGGGAAGAGACTGGACAAAAATCGTGATGAGGACAGTGGGGGGGGAGGGAGGAGGGTGGGGGTGGGAAACGGGTGGAGGGGAGCTATGGGGGGAAAAAGAGGAACAACTGTAATAATCTGAACAATAAAGATTTAATTTAAAAAAAAAATATATATATATAAAATGCACCTTGTGACTAAATACCTACTATGTACCATAACTAGTATATGTACTTTTTATACATAACTGGATTGTTGGGTTTCTTTTTTTTTGGTGTTGAGTTGTATAAGTTCTTTATAAATTTTGGATATTAACATCTTGTCAGATATATCATTGGCAAATATGTTCTCCCATTCAGTGGGTTGTTATTTCATTTTGTTGATGTTTTCCTTTGCTGTGCAAAAGCTTTTTAGTTTGATGTTGTCCCGTTTATTTGCTTTTTTTTTCTTTTGTTTCCTTTGCCCAAAGGGATATATCAGAAAAATATTACTATGAGAAATGTCTGAGGTTTCCCCCCCCCCCCAGGATTTTTATGGTTTAGAGTCTAACATTTAAGTCTTTAATTCATTTTGAGTCTATTCTTGTGTGTTTGGTATAAGTTGCTAGTCTAGTTTCATTTTTAAATGAATCTTTTCAATATTCCCAACATAATTTATTGAATAGACTTAGACTGTCTTTAGCCCATTGTATGTTTTTTGCCTCCTTTGTCAAATATTAATTGACTATAAAGATGTGGGTTTCTTTCTGGGCTACATATTCTGTTCCAGCGATCTATATGTGTGTTTTTATGCCTGTACCATGCTGTTTTGATTATTATGGTAGCATGATTTACTATGGTAGCATGATTACTATGATAGCATGCTACCTGATATCACAGGTAGCTTGATTCCTCAACTTTGTTCTTCTTTCTCAAGATCGCTGCTGCTATTCAGGGTCTTTTGTGTTTCCATATACATTTTTGGAATAATTGTTCTAGTTCTGTGAAATATGCCATTGGTATCTTGATAGAAATTGAGTTGAATCTGTAGGTTGCTTTGGGTTGTATGGACATTTTAATGATGTTAATTCTTCCTACCCATAAACATGCTATATGCTTCCACTTATTTATATCTTCTTTAGTTTCTTCAGTGTCTTATAATTTTCTGAATACAGGTCTTTTACATACATAGTTAAATTTATTCCTAGGTATTTTATTCTTTTTTAAAGCAATTATTAATGGAATATTTTTTCTGATAAATGGATTCAGTAAAGTAACAGGATACAAAATAAATATCCAGAAATCAATTACATTTTGGGACACCAATAATGAACTATCAGAAAAGGAAACTATCATCACGTATTTTAAAATACACAAATAATCTATTTATTTGAATAGACATTTTATAATATAAAAAGTCCTTTCTCTCTTTCAACTCATTTCCATTTGGTTTTCTCCCCAAAATGTTTCTAATATAAAAATATTTTATGCTTGAAAGTATTATATTGATCACTGTATTATACAAATAGGCAAAAAATATATAAACACTAAAGAAAGTTTTAAAAATTTAAATCTGGAGCCAATTATTATTATAAATATTATTAGCGTACAATCATACCACACCATAATTATATTGTGAACTTTAAAAAATCATTATTAAACCTAAAAAGTAAAATGCTATTGAAAATTTATCTCTTAATAAGATGAATGGTAATATGTTCACATATGAATATTATTTATTATTAGGACAATATTAGAGCTTCTCCCAATTTTCCTTTTTTGTAGAGTGATGAAAAATATTGTTCACATAAATAAATAGAAAGATATTGAAGTTTTATTATAGCAATGTTATAATTTTTGGTACCACTTCTAAGTTGCATGCTTAAAATAACCTAATGATCTATTATCAAAAATAATTTTTAATTATCTTTCACCTGACAACCAAATTAGATCCAACTTCAACTCTTTTTTTTTAATATATTTTATTGATTTTTTACAGAGAGGAAGGGAGAGAGATAGAGAGTTAGAAACATCGATGAGAGAGAAACATCGATCAGCCGCCTTCTGCACATCTCCTACTGGGGATGTGCCCGCAACCAAGGTACATGCCCTTGACCGGAATCGAACCTGGGACCTTTCAGTCCGCAGGCCGACGCTCTATCCCCTGAGCCAAACCGGTTTCAGCAACTTCAACTCTTAAAAGTAAGGAATTGAAAACATGTGACTTGCACAAGGATTTTTTTTTTTTAATTCAGTCATTGAGGATATACACTTTTAAAAAAATTATTTTTTTTCTATCAAATATTAATTGACTATATAAAGATGTGGGTTTCTTTCTGAGTTCTCTATTCTGTTCCAGTGGTCTATATATTTGTTTTTAATGACAGTACCATGCTGTTTTGATTACTATGGCCTTGCCATAGTAATTTGATATCAGGTAGTATGATTCCTCCAACTTTGTTCTTCTTTCTCAAGATTGTTGTTGCTATTCAGTGTCTTTTGTGGTTCCATATATATTTTGGAATATTTGTTCTAGTTCTGTGAAATATGCTATTGGTATCTTGATAGGAATTGAGTTGAATCTGTAGATTGCTTTGGTCGTATGGACATTTTAATGGTGTTAATTCTTCCTAAATCATGAACATGTATATGCATCCATTTATTTGTATCTTCTTCAGTTTCTTTCCTCAGTGTAAGTTTCCCCTATACCTCTTCACCTTTTAACACCTCCATCAGTATTTTGAATTCTTTCTTATTTGAGGCTTCCACCCCCTCAGCAGATCTTATACCCCAGGCAATACACCTGAGAGAGCCCCTCCTCCTCCTCCTTTTTTTTTTTTTAAACTGGAGAAGGCCAATGTGAAAAGGGATATTGGAAATAGAAATTATACTTCCCTCACAGGCTCATGCTCAAGCAGATAGATTTTAAGAAGCTGAGAGTCTGGAAACTTACGTTGTTAAATTATGCATACCTTATTTGGAAAGTTATTGCATTGCCAATTTAGAAGAGGCTAGTGCATTGTGTTGTTATTTCAGTTTTTCCATAATCTTCAAATGATTTTGTATATCTTATACTCCTCTATGCCTTTGGTGAGGAAATAGCATCACCAAGATGTTGTGAGAACTATGAGGAGGGAGTTCCACACATCTTGCTGCTCCCCACATCCTTACCCATGTACCACAACATGTATCTGTCAGAGAACGTCTTCCACATGGTCATTTTAGAACCCAAGCTTCTTTCATCTTGTGGTCTGGCTTTCCTTCTGGGACTTAGAATCCTCGTCATTCAGCTGGCAGATTGGAAAAAGAGCATGGAAGCTCATGTATGAATGTAAACATGAAATTACTTTTTAACTATCCTATCTTAAATATATTTGTTATATCCAAAATTTTTGATAATTTATACAGAATTATAAAAGGAATGGAGTCTTATAACTTTACATTTTACTAGAAAACCTCTTAATTAAATTGTTGAAGCTGCAATTGTCTGTTAGATTTGATGACCTAATGAACATTAAACAGGGCATTTCTATTCTAGCCTCTGAAGCATTTTCATCAATTCTTAACATAAAATATAGCAAAACAAAATTTATATTTTTTATATTCAAAGAAAAAATTATTTGTAATATTTGTTTTAATACATGTGTTAGTTGTTTTCAACCTTCTGGCCCTTTAAATACAGTTCCTCATGTTATGACCCAACCATAAAATTATTTTCGTTGCTACTTCATAACTGTAATGTTGCTAATGTTATGAATCGTAATGTAAATATCTGATATGTAGGATGGTCTTAGGCGACCCCTGTGAAAGGGTCGTTAGACCGCCAAAGGGGTTGCGACCCACAGGTTGACAAAGGCTGTAGATGATTTAAGATCACCAAGCTATCACTAAACAAGTACTTAAGCTTGGCCATTTTGGCTCAGTGGTTGAGCATGGTGGACCCATGCACCAATAGGTCACCATTTGATTTCTGGTCAGGGTAACGTGCCTGGGTTGCGGGCTCAATCTCCAGGAGGGGGTATGGGGGAAGCAACTTATTGATGATGAACCCTCTCATGGATGTTTCTAACTCTCTCTTGCTCTCCCTTTCTCTAAAATCAATAAAGCCATATTTTAAAAAAATAAGTATTTATTTTTTTGTTTGAGAAAGTGAGGAATGGGAAGAGAGAGAGAGAGAGAGAGAGAGAGAGAGAGAGAGAGAGAGAGAGAAAGAGAAATAAGCAAAAAAAAAAAAAAACCCACTGATTTCTTGTTCCACTTATTTATGCATTCATTGGTTGATTCTTATATATGCCCTGACCAGGGATCAAACCTGCACCTTGGTGTAGTGAGATGATGCTCTAACCAACTGAGCTACTTGGCCAGGGCCTAAACAAGTACTTTTTAGATTGTACAATATTAGCTTCTTTAAAAGGAAGAAAAGATGTAACTGACCTGACAGCCATATTCATGTTTCTAACAACATATACATGTCTGATACACATGAGTGCACAGCAACCCTATTTTTTTTCAACAATATCATTAAATAATATGTGTTAAGCACACACATTTAGGCAAGGTGGTTTATAAGGGGTCTCTGTTACATTTGTTTTCTATTGTTTCCTGTGTGCTTCAGCTCCTATGTGAGAAGGGCAGACCTCAGGGTATAAGACTAGTATGAACTCTTTCTCCCTTCACTTTACTTGGATACTAAATAGTGAGTTAAAAATAATTCAATTGTCACTTAAGAAAAATCACAAAGTTCCATAATATTTAGAATCAAGATGTTTTAATATTCTTGTTTATGACCTATATGATATAATAAAAATTACCTTTATTCAGTTTTCAGAACATGAAACTGAATGGGTAATTAGCATTTGTTGGATTTCATGGTATATTACATAATTTGGAGAAGCAGGCAGGCACAAACCAGATGATATGGGAAGGTCGACTTAAAGCAAAAATCACAAAACCTCAAGTATAGATGAAAGTACTTCCATAATTTAGAAAAACATCCTGGACTAGAATGAAAAATTTAAAGAGTTATTATAAAAGGTCCTGAAACTTATAGAACATTATGTAACTATTAAAGCTATAAATACAATACAGACAGCATTATAGTACCAGGTCAAATTTCAGACCTGGGTTTAATGCCCAGATTTTTATAGAAATGTGCCATAAACTCAGTAATCAACTATAAAATGATATTCCTTTACATTTCTGAAATACGTAGAAATTGATAAAACTCCTCATTACTTGCCTGAAGTAGTATCTTAACTGGTTACTCTGACTTCAGTCTCAAAACCTCAACTTTATCCTCCACATGCTGCCCCAGAATGTTGGTGAAATCTCACCAGGTGACCCTTCCTCTGAGTGTCCAGGCTTTCTCATTGCCCATGAACACCGGAGAGGAAAGGAGACTTGGGCAGAGTCCAAGGACGCCCATGGCAATTACAAAACTTACTTGAATGTTAGTGTTTTATCTCAATAGTTCATCATTTGTTGCATTTTATTTACCAGCCTGTGTTAATTTCACTAAAAAAAAGTTTTAAATTACTTCCCAGAAATAGAATTGATGGTCAAGAAGAGTGCCAACTGATATTTTTGACACACCTTTGTATACATTTTCTTATGTGAGAGGCATCCTATATAATAAAAGCCTAATATGCTAAGTCTCTGGTAGTCCGTTCAACCAATCAAAGCATAATATGCTAATGATACGTTAAGGCTGCTCAACCGCTCGCTATGATGTGCAGTGACCACCAGGGGGCAGACGCTTCAACTGGTAGGTTAGTTTGCTGCTGAGGTCTGGTCGATCAGGACTGAGCAAGACGGGCCAGACACGCCCTGGAGCCCTCCCGTGGTCCCTCCCCAGCTGGCCAACCTCCCTCATCCCTCCCCAGCCCTCTTGCAATCCAGGACCCCTTGGGGGATGTCGGAGAGCCGGTTTCAGCCCCATCCCACATGCCAGGCCAAGGGACCCCACCGGTGCATGAATTCGTGCACTAGGCCTCTAGTAAATCTATAAAGTCAAAATGCCATGTCATACCCTAAGGACCTTTTATTGGCCCCTCTACAGTGAAAGAACCATTTTCTGCAGCACAGGGTCTTTCAGGAATAACCCCATCTTGAGATTCTCAAGGATGCCAATTAAACTACTAAAGAAGAGAAACCAGTTCTGCTATTTAGATTGCTTTTTAGGTCTTCATTAAATCTTAAATGGACTCCACCATAAGGACATAAACATGAGAAGTTTGAAAGCCAAATTGGAAGTGTTTTCCAGTTCAGCAAAGGAGTCAGAAATATATAAATACACTGTGTATGGTATCTTGTCATCTTCCCTATATGTATTATCTTTGTCAGTTTCTCTTAGTGATTTATTCAACCAACAAATGTATATGGAGCACACATGTGCCAGGCAATATTTTATGCACTGTGCATTGAACAGTAAATAAGATAGATGAGCATCCTGTTCTCTTGCAACTTTCATGTCACAGGGACGCGACGACAAAAAACAAAGAAAATAAATAAGTGCCAGGCACAGAGTGAAAACAAAATGATATAATAGAAGAGACAGTGAAGGTTAGTACATTGTAACTCTTCATTGGATGCTAGGAAAGGTAAACTCACAGGAGTGGCTATAAAAAAATTAATAAAAATATTTTAGGAGAGTTTCATTCTATAATCAATCTCAAAATAAACAAGAAAAAGGGAAAGCAGGAGGGGGCTTGCTGTAAAAAAAGAAAAAGAACAAAAGAGGACTCCAGGCTCTATTGGGTTTCCTGGCAGGCAATTATGACCAGCTCAGAACATTGTCCTTTACCAGCCCTTTTTAATGATTTCAAAACTTAATTAAAACATGGATGACGGTAAAATAATTAAGCACATTTTTAAATCAAGTTATAAGAGGTTTTATAAATATAATTGTCCTTTCCATGGTCTTTTGGTAAAGGATATATGCTTATTCAGATGATGCTACCCTTGTTCAAAATAGCTTCTGACCTTTGGATCTATCTTTTGGTATTAGCTTCCCTGCACTGTTTACTAGCTACTAGCAAAATAATTTAATTTTAATTTTATTCCCTCTCCTTGCCCCCAAGGTCTACTGAGTTCCTCTGATTATCTCAGTATCATTTTATCTTACTCCTGAGGGCCCCTGAGGACTAGTGTGGTCCCAACCTGAAGCTAGGAAAGTGGTGGTAGAGGGAAAGGGAAACAAAAGAAAACATATACAAATGGGACTACATCAAACTGAAAAGGTTTTGCATAGCAAAGGAAACCAACAAAATGAAAATACAGCCCACTAAATGGCAGACCATATTGGCCAATGAGATATTTGATAAGGCGTTAGTATCCAAATTTTATAAGTAACTTGTACAATTTAACATCAAAACCCCCCCCAAACAATCCAGTTAAAAATTGGGCAAAGGACCTGAATGAACACTTCTCCAAAGAGGACATACAGATGGCCAATAGGCATATGAAAAGATGCTCCAAGTCACTAATCATCAGAGATATGCAAATTAAAACCACAATGAGATCTCACTTCACACCTGTCAGAATGGCTACCATCAATAAATCAACAAACACAAGTGTGGGTGAGGATGTGGAGAAAAAGGAACCCTCTCCAACTATTTGGTAAGAATACAGATTGGTGCAGACACTGTGGAAAATAGTATGGAAGTTCCTCAAAAAACTAGAAATGGAACTGCTTTATGGCCCAGCAATTTCACTTCTGGGAATATACCAAAAAATCCTGAAACACTAATTTGAAGGAATATATGCACCCCTATGTTCATTGAACCTCTCATTATTTACAACTAGAGGCCCGATGCACAAAATTCGTGAAAGAGTAGGCCTTCCTTCCCCCAGCTGCAGACACCAGCTTCCCTCTGGCACCCAGGACCCTGGCTTCCGTTGCAGCCCCAGAAGGATGTCTAGTATAATTAGCATATTACACTTTTATTATTTTTGATAGCCAAGATTTCAAAGCTTCCCAAGTGTCCATCAGTAGATGAGTGGATTAAAACGCTGTGGTACATTCACACGATGGAATACTACTGGTCAGTAACAAAAAGAAGGAAATCTTACCTTTTGAAACAGCATGGATGGACCTGGAGATTATTATGCTAAGTGAAATAAGTCATCCATAGAAAGATAAGTACCATATGATTTCACTTGTAAGTGGAATATAATGAACAAAATAAACTATCAAACAAAATAGAAGCAGACTCATATATACAGAGAACTGACTGACATCTGTCAGAGGGGAGAGGGTTGGGGGACTGGGTGAAAAAGGTGAAGGAATTAAGGAAAAAGCAAACAAACAAACAAACAAAAATCTCAGACACAGACAACAATATAGTGATTATGGGAGGGAAAGGGGGTTGGGGATGGTATAAGAGGATAAAGTAGGGATAAATGATGATGGAAGGAGACTTGACTTGGGGTGATGAACACACAATGCAATATATAGATGATATATTATAGAATTGTATACATGAAACTGAAACTGGATAGCAAATGGGTCAGGGCTGCTTGTCACTACTTGAGTCAATTCAGCAGAGACAGTGTTGAGCTGACAGTATGAAAGAGCAGCAGGTCATCCACAAAAATCTCTCTGCAAACCCCCTTAAGCCAGCTGCTTATATAGGGTAGGATAAAGATTACATGGGGAAGTAGGCTATGCACACTGGGGTGGGACTCCATTGTTTGGGCAACAAGGTTGTTAATCTTTCCATAATAATAGGTAGTTCTTGAATGAGAATGGACTTTATTCCAAGGTTGACTCCCAGGGGGCTTACAACTCCCAGCCAGGTTAGAACGTACTTTCTTTAACCAGAATAAGGCAATCATGGTTAACAGAGCATGATTAATATTTCCCAATACTATAGCTAGTTCCCAATATTCTACTTTTGCCCCTAACAAAACCTATATAATTTTATTAACCCAATGTTGCCCCAATATATTCAATACAAATTAAAAAAGAAAAAGAAAAAGAAAGTGGTGGTAGGAGAACTGATAGAAGAGTTTGTTGTGTTACCTGTCCAGATCCAATCAGGAGAGAGAAACCATTTAGCAATTTGAACAGGGAATGTATAATATAAATAGCTATAATAAATTATAACAGGAAACTGGAGTAACAAGGGAATGGTTAGTAAGAAAAAGAACTCTAAACATATGTGTTTGGAACAGCTTATATAAGGAGCAGCCACTACCTTACAGCTGACACTGAACCTAGGGAAGAGGTCCTTGTTGTGGAGGGCATGGCTGTAGCTCACTGAATGGTGGAGAAGTCATTCTGGTGCCTTGTTGGGGGAGCTCTGTCCTCCAGGACTTTCTAAACGTCTACTCTCTCGGGAGTTGGTGAAGCTGTTCCTGGGAGGCTTCTCACCGCAGGCACTCTGCTACAAAATTGGCTGGAGTAGGGGGAATTCTGGAGGAAACTAGTCACTGGGTACTGTTTGCAATCATACACTGCAGGCCCACATTTTGCAGGAACCTGCTGAATGAGCACACCAGAACCAGGAAGAAAACCCTTCCTCCTGCATTGTCTGTTCAATGTCCTTTCCTGACAAAGCTTAACATTGTGCCAGCAAGCAAAGGAAAAACAAGGGGCACAGATTCATTTTCATAGAACAAGCAATTAAGGGTAAATTTGGTGCTGGAAAGCAATAAATTGATAACTGGCATTGTTGGTAAGACATGGAGTAGTTAAGGAGTCAAACTAACGTCTATGTGTTTATGAGCTACCTGCCTCCTATGAGTAAAATAAATGATAATGTGCTTAATGAAAAGGAATAATTGATCAAATATTTATTATATCATGGTTCTCAAAAAGAAAAATAAGTAAAATATGAGTGTGTGTGTGTGTGTGTGTGTGTGTGTGTCTTTATCCTCCTGGCATACTGGTTTCAGTATAAGGGTGCTAATACAACTTTCATGCGAAAACATCTCTTCTTTTTTCTGAGATTATAATCATTTTACTATCTTTGTTTTTAAGTTGTTTTAATATTTTTATTTTTTTAGTGAAATAGTGGTCATAGTGAAAGATAGTTTTTGTTGTTGTGGCTGTTTTATTTGTCTTAAAATTTTTCCTACTTAGCAAAAAAAACCATCCTATATTAGTATTCTTTCCACTTAAAAAAATTATACTAGTCTATGAAATTCAAATCTGGAAACCATTGCACTCAACTAAGAATTTATTAATATAAATTGTGACAGGTCACTATTATTATTTTGTGAAATGTATAAAAAGTTTTGTATTTAGAAACTGAAAAAAAAACATTTGTCACTTTATATTCGACAATAATGACATATAGAACTTAAATAGTAGCTAAGGCCATTCACTTTACATTTATTGTCTCCACTTAAACTAACCAGTTACAGATATTATTATCACTTCTTCAGATATCAAAAATCAGATGGAGTTAAATAATTCTGAAAGGCCTTATAGCTAGAAAAAAGCAGAGCCATTATTTAAGTAGGAGTCTGATAGGTTCCAAAATATTCCAGGATTTAAATGTCTGACTGCCTCCAAAAACCTTCCAGTGTCTAGGGAAAGACAAAAACTGAATTAAGGAGTTAAAGTGGAATTTTCAAAAAGTATAAAAAACTAATAGATCATATATTTTATGTATGTGTACACACACACACACACACAGAACACCCACATAATTCCTAGAGAAAGGAAATGTACAAAGGAACTTCATAACTTGTTTTCAAAGCTTAATCTATATCATGTACATAAAATTCAATGACTAGTTTCCATTTTCACTAAAGAAATATAAGTTAATAGATTATACAGAGTAAACCAATGCAAATGTATTGTAATGTACATTAGTGTATCAGAAAGGAATGTGTGTGTTGCAGATTTGACTAGCAGTGGCTTAACCAAATATGAATTTACCTGCATCATGTATCAAGATGTCCACACATATGGATCGTTGCTGAGATTGTTTCAGTAGCTCAATGTTAGGGGCCAAACTTCAACCCAATTCCCTTGGCCTTCCTCTCATTGTTATGCAATGCCGATACAGTTTCCACCATCACATCTCCTTTTAAACAAGAAGGGGACAAGAGTATAACAGCTATATATGACTCGTTTTATCAGCTTCTCTGAAACATCCTCAACTGACTTTGGTTTTATTCTCATTAGCCAGTGCTGGGTCAAATATCCTTACCACTAGTTGTAAGGGAATTGAGGAAAGCAAGGAATAACTTTGTCATGATTGCCAGAGACCATAGGTTAACCACATTCTGGCCTTGGGGCCAATTCAGGCTGCTCCTGTTGTAAATAAAGTTTTGTGTGTTTTTTTTAAGTTTTAATGGAGCACAGCCCTGATCATTTATTTACACACTAGAGGCCCAATGCACAAAATTCATGCAAGAGTAGGCCTTCCTTCCCCCGGCTGCCTGCACAGGCTTCCTTCTGGCACCTGGGACCCAGGCTTCCCTCATAGCCCCAGCTTCATCTGGAAAGTCGTCTGGAAGGATATCCGTCTAATTAGTATATTACACTTTTATTATTATAGACTAGAGGCCCGGTGCATGAAATTTGTACACAGGGGTGGGCGGTCCCTCAGCCTGGCCTGCACCCTCTCCAATTTGGGACCCCTCCGGGGATGTCTGACCCCTGCAGGATCGGGCCTAAACTGGCAGTCAGACATCCCTCTTGCAATCCGGGACCGCTGGCTCCTAACTGCTCTCCCTTGCTGACCTGATGGCCCTAACTGCTCTCCCCTGTCAATCTGATTCCCCTAACTGCTCTCCCCTGCCGACCTGATCCCTAACTGCTCTCCCCTGCTGGCCTAATCCCCCTAACTGCTCTCCCCTGCTGGCCTGACCCTCCCTAACTGCTCTCCCCTGCTGGCCTGTTCCCCTAACTGCTCTCCCCTGCTGGCCTGATCCCCCTAACTGCTCTTGCCTGCTAGCCTGATCGCCCCTAACTGCCTCTGCTTCGGCCCCAACACCATGGCTTTGTTCGGAAGGATGTCCAGAAGGTTGTCCGGAAGACGTCCAGTCTAATTTGCATATATCCCTTTTATTAGTATATATTGTCTGTGACTGCTTTCATGGTACAGTGGCAAAGTTGAGTAATCATGCCATAAGGCCTGAAAATATTTACTATTTGGCCTATTACCAAAAATATTTCCTGTCCTCCAGCTTAGATCAATCATGATCCATCACCTGAGGTTGACCACATGCACACTTCAGGCATAACTAGGCTTTTGTTAAGCAAGGAAGGAGGAGGAAAGAAGATATTGCAAAAGAACCAACAGTTATTGACATAATTAGTTGGGTCACCTGGCCCAACTAATTATATACAAGATCAAAAAGTTAAAATACATTTTCTGTTTTAAGTCACAGGGTCATATTGAATATACAACTTTTTTGCTTCTTCATTTCCCAGTGAGCCAATTAAGATAATTAAGAAAGGTAGAATTTTGCAAATATATAGAATTAAGTGATATATAATGAATTTAGGAAGATGATCCCTAATTACTGACTTTCATATAGCACTGCCTAAGATATTGTCAGACTAAGTTTTAGACACATATTTTACTGATGGAAACTTCCTTTTAAACTATTTATTTTAGGTCCTTGCATACACTGAGGGACTTCATGGAAAATGGATGTTCAGTGAGATACGAGCTGTATTCTCAAGACGTTATCTTCTACAAAACACTGCTTTGGAAGTATTTATGGCAAACCGAAGTAAGTCTCCTTAAATATTTTCAAAGAAAACATGCTCATAGTTTAATGCTATTTATTTGCATGGTGTAATTCTGTCTCTTCTTTTTTCCCTGCTGTATTCCTCTCTGTTATATCCTCACTAAAATAATAATATTAAGAAATTAATATTTTTGGAAATATTAATCCTATATTTATCATAGATAAAGTTATACAGAAAGGTGATTTCCAAGAAGATACATTACCTTTACAAATAAATGGTGATAAGCACTTGAAAATGATTTCTGAAGTTGATGGTTTGCTCTCCTGTACTTTTCTAAATCATGATTTTACTTCTTTCCACAGCCTCGGTTATGTTTAATTTCCCTGATCAAGCAACAGTAAAAAAAGTTGTTTATAGCTTGCCTCGGGTTGGAGTAGGAACCAGCTATGGTTTGCCACAAGCCAGGTAATTATATCATGTTATACATTATCTATGGGTTTTATAAAATATACTTCATTTTTAATAAGACAGAAATATATATAGGGTTATACCATTATGATTATTACTAGTGGCCCAGTGCACGAAATTATTGCATGGAAGGGGGCATTCCCTCAGCCCAGCCTTCACCCTCACCAATCAGGGACCCCTTGGGGGATGTCCATACTTTCTCACAATCATGGACCACTGGCTCCTAACTGCTCACCTGTCTGCCTGCCTGATCATCCCTAACTGCCTCTGCCTGCCTGATCACCCCTAACTGCCCTCCCCTGCTGACCTGATCTCACCCCCAACTGCCCTCCTCTGCCAACCAATTTGGTTCCGATTGGTCAGTTTCTATGCCAGTCAGCATCTCTGGGCCTATCAATGGGGCCTGATCAGAATGGCGGGCTGATCAGCAGTCTTGGTGGAGGTCCTGAGAGAAATGGAGGCGTGGCTGCTGGCCCAGCATGGAGAGAAAGAGAAAGGCAAGTGTTGACCAACAGCTGCCACACAGGCTATGGATCAGACCCTGCTTCTCTCTTCAGGCCTCTCTCCGGGCCTGATTTGCAGCCCCCTCACCAGTCAGTGCTGGGTCACTGTGCCTACAGCTGCAGCAGTCACTGCTGGGTCGCCATGGCAACCCAGCACTGACTGCAGGACTGACTGCCGGTTGGTCTAGTCTCCAGTTGTGACAGACCCAGGGTTTTTATATATTAAGATAATTAGTTGAGAACCAAGGAATTTTCTTTCTTTGCAGGTTATTTGTAGGGAAAGAGCTTATGAAAACAACTATTTTAAGAATGACAGGATAGTTAAGGCATAATTTTATATAACATATAAAGGAGGAAGTAAAAAATTGATTGAATATAATAGCTAGTATATAATTAAGACATTTTGCTTGGTGATCTTACAGGAAACATACCAAAAGCCTCATGATGTTTGTAATTGTAATGTAATAACATATAATTTGTTCTTATAAATGTTTCTTCATTAAAGTAATAAAACTTCTAGCATTTATTCAGATTTATAGTCATTAATTATGGTTTAGTTTTACCATTTCCTAAATTTTTCATCTAGGTATGTATGTATGTATGTATGTATTTAACAGTACATGATTATATTTAACACACAACTTTGGTACAACCAAAAAGTAAAACACCACAGTAAAATAATAACAAAAAACAGGGCATTTTATTTGCAATGTGAAAGAAATGGTTAACATTTTTAGTCACAAACAAACTCTTAGGAACCAGTAACAGAGACACTATAACCCAAGGAAACTGGAAAAAAGAAAATGAAATAATAAAAATGTTTAAGGATTAAACAGTAACAAAGAATAATTTCTCTGCAATAACACACTGTCACAGAATAAAAACACTGACATCTAATGTTTATCAGTTTTGAACAGTGTTATACAGTTTTAACCCTCAGAACTGAACACTGGGAAACAGATCGATGAGTATCTACAATTAGGGTGAAAGCTAATTTTGAATCAAAATATAAATTTTGAATATCCTTAACCTGAATAATTCCAAGTCATTGAAATTATTTCAACAACTTAGTTGAACAAATGCAAAGTGAGTTATATCAAAGCATGGTTAATGCAAAGAAAATATGTGGCCAGTATAAGCACCCTAAAACACTACTTGCCTATCAATTTATCAACACAACCCAAAAAGGATGTGCACAAAATCCATTAATAGTAGATAATAGCATAGAGAGTACAGTCAATAATACTGTGATAACTATATATGGGGCATGGTGGGTACCTGAAATATTGAGGGAAAACTTTGTAAGTATAGGATTGTCTAACCACTATGCTGTGCACCTGAAACTAATACAAAATAATATTGAATGTAAACTGTAATTGAAAAATAAAAGCAGACAGTATATAACACTGGGGAGTACAATTAAAAGGAAAATAACATCTTGGTATTTTTAAAGCATTATTTTGAAATCTTATTTTATTGAAGACTAGAGGCCCAGTGCACGAAATTTGTGAAATTTGTGCATGGGTAGGGTCCCTAGGCCTAGTCAGCGATCAGGGCCAATCTGTGGGGCAATTGGCGTGGGGCCTGTGGGCTGGGGGCAGCTCTTGAGTTAAGCATCTGCCCCTTGGTGGTCAGTGCACTGTTCGGTCGATTTGCATATTAGGCTTTTATTATATAGGATACTAATCTAAGTAGGAAACAGTAAATTTTGTGTATCATTAATATCAGTTAGTTAGTTTTGGGCTCTAAGTAACTGAATGAATGACTAAATGTGACTTAACAGATAGAGTTCTTTGCTTTTTAGTTTTTGTCTTTAATGTAAAAGATCTGGAGTTGCCAGTATTGGCTCAGAGGTTCAGAGATGTTAGAATTCTTAGTTGGCCTCATGTTCACAAAATAAGTACTACTACTCCAGACACCACACCTTCAGACAACTGCAGTAAAGCAGGAGAAAGACACAATGGATTCTTCTTAGAGCATTCATGTTTTAGGAAAGAATATATTGCTCAGAAGCCTCCTGCAATCTTTGTTTTAAGTCCCTTTTGGCCAAAATGGGTCACCTTCCCATTCCTAAAACAATCACTATCAACAGGAAGTGTGTTTACTGGCTTAGCCCCCAGAATTCAGGGAAAAATATGAACTTGCTATACCCAACTTGAAAAAAATAGGGTATCTTTTGGAGATGAAGAAAGAGGCATCAGCTTTGGGTAGATAAATTAAGTCCCTGGGAATTATTGCACAGCGCTGCATGGATGGAAAGGAAAACTAATCTTCATCTGTTTCCCCTCAAGTAGGCTACAGTCATTTAAAAGACAGGGACTGTGTCTTATTTATCCTTTTAATCTACAGGATCTAGCATAGTACCTAATTGTAGAGGTGTTTTTAAGTGCTATTCAACTGGAATTACCTTGTATTGTAGTGTATCTATTCTCTTTAAGCTTACAGTATAAGAGCAATTTACTGACATGTGTGCACATGCTCAGATATTTGCCAGTAGACTGACAAGATTAAATTAAGAAACTAGTAGATAATTAAATAGTTATATAAAATACAGGCCAAAAGAAAAAAGTGCATTTACTCTATCAAGGAAATGTAGTTAGTTTTGCAAGACTTGGTCTTATTGAATCTAAGCTGACTGATGGTAATCACTACTTCCTTTCCCTGGTGATTACAGACTATTTAATCACCAATTCAATAATTTTTTCAGGAATTGACATTAAGAACTCACAAGGAGTTCTATATCCTTTTAAAAAATAATCTGCCTCTTGGCATCTTTCCCAATGACCATGATTCTTCAAATATTACCAATATGGGTTTCTCAATGACATGTGTGTGATTTCCTTCAATAGTCTTCAACTTGTCTGGACCTGAATTAATTTAAAACAACCAGAGCTCTTCTACTATCTTTGTTACCTATTATGAGTATTATTTCCTTTTTAACCACATTCAGTCTTTTTTACTTTTGGAAAATCATTATTCTTGATAGAAAAACTGGAAACAAAATAGATGTTCAGTAGCTTTGGTTCCACTGTTAGTACAACCACTCTACCTTAAAATACTGTTTCATTGTTTTTGGTTTTCTGACCAAACACTCAATTTGGTCAATGACCAAAAACTCATTCGTGGTTTCCTAATAATATTCTCAGAAATTCAGTTTGTATAGCAGAAGAGGGTTGGAGGAACACTACATTTGGCTTCATTAGGCCTGTTATTTACCCGCTGGGTAATAATAACAGAGCCAGGTAGTTGGTAGGAACTCACCACATATTAATTGAAAGAATGAAAAGCACTAGGTAAGAGGAATGACACTTTCATCTGCTATAAAATTAGAGAAGTATCATTGCATAGAGATGTTTTATGAATGTCTTGAGGTCATAAAGTAAAGGCACTTTGTCAAACTGTAAACATGTATACTCAGGACAAATATATGCAATCATACACACACAGATATAGATAGATAAGCAGATAAGTGGGTAGGTTGGCAGGTAAATAGATAAACACACATACCTCTATAAACTTATGTGTGTGATATGTAAGATCTTGTTATATTTAGCGAATTGTGAAAGAGAAGGATGATGCTGGCTCCTACAAGAAGCCTTCCTGCTTTATAGAACAACTAAGGGATGCATTCTTTGCTTTCCTTTCTTGACATTGAGTTTCGTCAGTTTAAGCAGAGTTTATTAAACTCTAGGAAACTTACCCTAAGCTAAACCCATAAAGAAACTGATTTATAAACAAACAAAAAATTACAAAATTCAGAGGCAGGTATTCTGCAAGAATAATTGACTTCACAAATCATTTAGGCTACTTCTTGGGCAAACCTAAGAGATCAAGTTAGAAATCATATTGTTGCTTAATGGTTGAAGATTTAGAGTAAAGGGATATTTCCATTAAGCTGGCATAGCTTAATGAATGCCCTTTTAATTAATTGATATCCATAGCTATCATTTATTGAACACTTTCCATGCACCAGGAACTATACTTAGTGTTTTCATTTATAAGTATTATTTCCCTTAATTCTTTTTTATTGGGGGTGGAGGCACTTATAAACAACAGGCATTTATTTCTCACAGTTCTGGAGGCTGGGAAATCCAAGATTAAGGAACTGGCAGATTTGGTTCCTGATGAGACCCGTTTTCTGGTTCATAAATGACCATCTTCTCATTCTATCTTCACATGGCAGAAGGGAGCTCTCTGCCCTTAATTCTTAAAACAACCACATTTTAAAAACAAGGGGATTTGAGAGGAGAGAAGACAGTGGTCAAATTGGCAGACCTTTCTTGCACCTCCTCCCAGGGCCAGACTAGAAATAAAACTAAAGTGGGGAACATACACCTGGAATTACCAACTGAGGTCCAGCTGAAGAGACTTATATCAAGGAAGGATCCAGAAAAAACTTAGACCAGTAGGAAGGGCAAGGTCCTGAGAGGGCCTGCCATGGGCAGCAGGCAGGTCAGCCAAGAGTGAGGAGAGATACCTATGGGAGGGGCTTTTCCCTTAGAAGGTAGAAGCCAGAACACCAGAACTGAGATCAGCAGCCCATGTAACAACCAAATGTAAAAGGCAGCAGGGCTGCTGGTCTCCATGGAGTCTGGAGCCAGTATATTGGAGCCGGTTGAGAAAAAACTTCAGTTCTGTTTTTTGTTTTGTTTTGTTTTTCCCCCCAGAGTACAGGAGTTTTCATTTGCAGCTATTCACCCAAGGCTTTGGTGCAGGTAGGGTCATGCATACTTGAGATGTCTAAGGAAAGGCTGGGGTAGGAAGCATTGTGGCGGGTGTGTGTGTGTGGGGGGGGAGGGGGGTAGAGGGGGAAGAAGAGGTGGAAAAGCAGCAGTCAGGAGTTCTGCATTCAGTAGGTCATATACCACCAAACCGAAACAGCCATTTTTCCTGAGAGGATCTAGCCACTCCCAGAAGCCACAGCTCAGGAAAAGGAAAAAGCCCTGTCCTAGGTGATACAGCCAGCTACTCTCAGGAGCCCTGCTGGCCACACTCTGCATCTTGACCTTTGCAAAATGGAAATAGCTGCAGAAGCCAAGCCTATAGGTTTGAACAGCCTCAGGGAGGCTCTGTCCTGGGAACTATCCTGGGAAGCTGACTGGTGCATCTACCACACTGGAGAGCTGATAGAAATTCCAGGATTCCAGCTGATCCCACTGGACTGCATACAAGAATCTCTGCCCAGCCAAGGGCATAGTAATTTTCTGGACCACTCACAGAGTAGCTCTTACTTTGCCTGAAATCTGAACATTACCTCCCCCTCATGGGAGACGCAGAGGTCTAGACTCCTGATTCTACCTAAAGCCCTTTCACAAACAGACTTGTGAGTGATTAAAATTGACAGCTGCCTGGCAAGCAAAGGTGCTTGGAGGCAGAGCCC
Source organism: Myotis lucifugus (assembly GCF_000147115.1). Taxonomy (NCBI): domain Eukaryota; kingdom Metazoa; phylum Chordata; class Mammalia; order Chiroptera; family Vespertilionidae; genus Myotis; species Myotis lucifugus. The sequence goes on from NW_005871055.1 coordinate 19,319,923, forward strand.
AAGGGAACCTTGGGAAGCTTACTGCCTCAGCCCTGTGCCCCATGCTGCAACAAAACTGCTTTAGAGGGAAGCTTGGCCTCTCCTGCGCACAGTCAAGTCCTGTGAAGACAGACAAACTGTAGATCCATTGGAGCTTCAAGCAAGTTACTGAAAGCCAAAGGAGGACAGTTTCTGACAGTGACTAGCACCAGAGTACCTCCTGGGAATCCCAGAATTGCAGATAGAATAGTCAGTGACAGTCAACAGAAGAGCAGGATCCAAAGAGTGCTTCCAGGAAGCACTAAACTTAGCTGAGATGAATGTTACCCCCCATCCTTTCCTTTTATTTCTCTTCTGCTGATCTGCTTTATCTGCTTTATTGATTTGTTATTATTTTAGTCTCTCTTGTTTCATTCACATATCCAATTTTTTCTCTTCCCCTTTCCTACTCATTTTTTTTTCTTTTTCTCCTGCTTTCTCATCTTTGTTTTCTTTTCTTATTTTGAGTCTATCTACTTTCTTCTCTATTTTCCCTTCCAATTTTATTTTATTTTAAACAGTTTTCCTCCCCTACTCTTTATTCTTATTTTCTTTATTTCATTTCTCCCATCATATTCCTCCACCCCCTTTTTTGTTTTCTTTTCTCCTTCTATATTTTTTTCTTTTCTTATATCATTCTTGTTCTCTTTTATCTTTCCTAATTCTATGGTCATTGCTTTTGTTGTTGTTGTAGGGGTCTTTTGTATGTTCTTGTTTTGTTTCTTTTCTTTTATGCTTTGTTGTGTTGTATTTTGTTCTGTTCAGTCAGTACCTCTACAAGAACTCACACGATGTGATCTGGGGTGAGCCTCAGAGTCAGCCAGCTTGAGAGGAGATTCCATCCATGAATGGGACAACAACATTGAAGACCCGGTTACAATAGGAGAACCCAAATAGCTCAAACAATGGGCTTTCCTAGAGTACCCAACTCAGGAGATGCACCACTAGGTCCCATGAAACACCTACTACATAAGACCACTCCACAAAGTATGGGCAGGATAGTAGTTTGATCTAATACATAGAATAAATACAATGGGACAGCAAATATAGGGAACAAAAAACAACAACCCCCAAATGAAAGAAAAGGAGGTATCAGCAGAAAAGGAACTAAATGAAATCGAGGCAAGCAATTTGTCAGATAAAGAATACAAAGTAATGGTTATTAGGGTTCTCAAACAACTTAGTAAAAACTACAAGCAACTTAATAAGAATTATAAGGAGCAGAATGAGAACTATACCAACATGAAAAAAACAGATGGAAACAATGAACAGCAATCAAGCAGAAATGAAGAATGACATAGCTGAAATAAAGAACACCCTGGAAGGATTCAATGGTAGGCTAGAGAAGCTGAGAACCGAATCAGTGAATTAGAAGACAAGATAAACACACACACACACACACACACACACACACACACACACAAAACCCCACCCATTCAGAGCAGGAATTGGGAAAAAAAAATTTAAAACGCAGGAGAGTCTAAGGGGGCTTTGGGACAACATGAAACTTAACAACATTCACATCATAGGGGTAACAGAAGGAGAAGAATCCAAGCAAGGAATAGAAAACCTGTTTGAACAAATAATGACAGAAAATTTCCCTAATCTGGTAAAGGAAAAAGTCACACAAATTCAGGAAACACAGAGTCCCAATCAAGATGATTCCCAAAAGACCCACACCTAGGCACATCATAATTAAAATAGCAAACAATAAAGACAAAGAAGGAATCTTAAAGGCTGCAAGAGAGAGAAAGAAAGTTACCTACAAGGGATCTTCCATTAAACTGCCAGCTGATTTCTCAATAGAAACACTTCAAGTAAGAAGGGAGTGGCATGAAGTATACAAAGCAATGAAAAGCAAGGGACTGCATCCAAGATTACTCTATCCAGCAAGACTATCATTCAAAATCAAAGGTGAAATAAAGAAATTTGCAGACAAAAAAAAAGGCTAAAAGAGGTTATTATTACTGCAGAAATGCTAAAAGGACTATTTTAAGAAGAAATATATATAGAGAGGAATACAGGCATAAACAAAAAAAATGACAACAAATAAGTACTTATCCTATCTAATAATAGACAAAGATTGAAATTAACTGTACCTCCGCTACGCCTCCCATTGGCTAATCAGCAAGATATGCAAATTATCCGCCAACAAAGATGGCAGCTAATTTGCATGCTGCAGGCAGATCCCGCTGCACCACCCAAGGCGAGATCCTGGCCTGACGTGTCTTGGGCGGGGTGGCCGGGGCTGGCAGCAGCAGGATCTGAGCAGTGACTCGCCCCAGCGTGGGATCCAAGCCTGCGGTGTCTTGGGAGGGGTGGGCGGGGTGAGCGGCAGCGTGATCCGAGCTGCTGTCTGCCCCAGCGTGGGATCCGGGCCTGCGGTGTCTTGGGCGGGGTGCACGGGGGGGTGGGGGGCAGCAGCAGGATCTGAGCAGCCGCTCGCCCCAACGTGGGATCCAGGCCTGCGGTGTCTTGGGTGGGGTGGGCGGGGTGGGCAGGGTGGGCAGGGCAAGTGGCAGCATGATCCGTGAGAGGGCACAGGTTGGGCTGAGGGACCCCCCTTCCCTGCCAATGCACAAATTTTTGTGCCACGGGCCTTCTAGTCATAATACTTTAAATGTAAATGGATTAATGCTACATAAAAAGACATGGGGTAGCTGAATAGATAAGAAAACATGACCCATATATATGCTATCTACAAGAGACACAACTCAAACAAAAGACTCACACAGAATGAAAGTGAAGGTATAGAAAGAATTTTCCAAACAAATGGAAATGAAAAAGAAAAGGTTGAGGTAGCAAAAATGAAGGCCACAACAAGAGACAATAAAAGGCACTTCATAATACTAAAGGGAATCAATACAACAAGAGGATATAACTGTGAAACATATATGTACCCAATACAAGAATACCCAGATATATAAAATAAATTCTGGAGGACTTAAAGGGAGAGGTCGACAGCAACACAATCATAGTAGGGGATTTTAATTCCCCACTGACATCACTGGACAGAGATTCTAGACAAAAAATTAACAAGGAAGCAGGAAGTCTAAATGACAAACTCGATCAGATGGAATTAATTGACATTTACAGAATATTTCATCCCAAAGGTACAGAATATACAGTATTCTGAAGTGTAGCTGGGATATTTTAAAAAATAGACCACATCTTAGGATATAAACTAAGTCTCCACAAGTTCAAGAAGATTGAAATCATATCAAGCATCTTCTCGGATCACAATGGCATGAAATTAGAAATCAACTACAATAAAAGCACTCATAAACATTCAAACACATGGAGGCTAAATAGCATGTTATTAAACAACTAGAGGCTTGATGCATGAAATTCATGCATGGGGTGGGGTCCCCTCAGCCTAGTCTGCATCCTCTCCAATCTGGGACCCCTCGGGGGACATCCCTCTCACAAACTGGGACCGCTGGATCCTAACTGCTCACCTGCCTACCTGCCTGATCACCACTAACTTCACTCCCTGCCAGCCTGTTTACCCCTAACCGCCTCTGCCTGCTGGCCTGGTCGCCCCCAACTGCCACCTTCTGCCGGCTTGGTCACCCATAACTCCCCCCCCACCCCCCCGCTGGCCTGGTCACCTCTTACTGCCCCCCATGCTGCCCTTGTTGCCCCCAACTCCAACCCCCCTGCTGGCCTGGTTGCCCCTTACTGCCCCCCTCGCTGGCTTGGTTGCCCCTTACTGCCCCCCCTGCTGCTCTGGTTACCCCCAACTGCTCCCCCTGCCGGCCTGGTTGCCCCACGCAGCCTGTTGTTCAGTCGTTTAGTCATCCCTCACTAACCCCCCTGCTGGCCTGGTCGCCCCACACAGCCTACTGTTCAGTCATTTGGTCATCCCTCACTAACCCCCCTGCTGGCCTGGTTGCCTCCCCACAGCCTACTGTTCGGTCGTCCATCCTGTTGTTTCGATCGTGATGGCCCCTGGCTTTTTATATATTAGGATGAATGATTTACCAAAGAGATCAAAGAAGAAATAAAAAACTTTCTGGAAACAAGTGAAAATGAACATGCAACAACCAAAAATCTATGGGACTTCCTGAGAGGGAAGTTCATAGCATTACAGGCCTACTGCAAAAACAAAAATAAAAACAAACAAACAAAGAAAACAAGCAATAAGAAAAACTTGTGATAATCTAAATCTACACCTTAAAGAATTAGAAAGAGAGCAACAATAAAAGCCCAGGGTACATAGAAGGAAGGAAATAATGAAGATCAAAGTGGAAATAAATGACATAGAGACTCAAAAACAAAGCAAAAGGTTAATGCAAAAGAGCTTGTTCATTGTAAAGGTAAACATAATTGATGAACCTTTAGCCAGAGTCATCAAGAAACAAAGAGGGAGGATCCAAATAAACAAAATCAGAAATGAAAGAGGTTAAATAACAACTGGCCCCACAGAAATACAAAGTAACATAAAAAATACTATAGACAACTATATTCCACTAAGCCGGACAACCTGTATGAAATGGACAAATTCCTAGAAAAATACAGTTTTCCAAAACTCAATCAGGATGAATCAGAAAACCTGAATAGGCCAATACCTACTGATGAAACTGAAACAGTAATAATAATAATAATAATAATAATAATAAACTTCCAGCAAACAAAAGCTTGGTACTGTCATAAGAACAGGTATATAGATCAATGGAATAGAACAGAGAATCAAGGATTCAAGAGCATACAATAGAAAAAATAGTCTCTCTCATAAATGGTATTGGTAAAATTGGACAGGTACATACAAAAAAAACAAAAAAAGATTTTTTTTCCTTTCTCCTGCTTCCTCATCTTTTTTTTTCACTTCTTATTTTGGGTTTGTCTACTTTTTCTTCTATTTTCCCTTTCAATTTCTTTCTTCTTTTATTTTAAATGGTCTTTCCTCCCCTATTTCCTTACTCTCTATTCTTATTTTCTTTTTTTCATCTCTGTCCCTTCATGTTCCTCCCCCTATTTTTTGTTTGTTTTGTTTTCTCCTTGTAGTTTTTCTTTTCTTTATCATTCTTTCCTTTATAGATAACTAATATTCAACCAAGGGACCAAGAGCATACAATAGAGTAAAAATAGTCTCTCACATAAATTTGTTGGAAAAATTGGATAGGTACATACATAAAAAAATGAAATAGACCCCCAACTTACACCATTCGCAGGAATAAACTCAAAATGGATAAAATACTTAAATATAAATCATGAAACCATAAAAATCTTGGAAGAAAACATAGGCAGCAAATTCTCAGATATCTCTCACAGGAATATGCCTGCCAATACATCCCCTAGGGCAAGGGAAACTAAGGAGAAAATAAACAAATGGGGCTACATCAAAATAAAAAGCATCTGCACAGCAAAAGAAACCACCATCAAAATGAAAAGGGGCTGCGGGCACATCCCCAGTAGGGGGTGTGCAGGAGGCAGCTGATCAATGTTTCTCGCTAATCGATGCTTCTAACTCTCTATCCCTCTCCCTTCCTCTCTGTAAAAAATCAATAAAATATAAAAAAAAATGAAAAGGGAGCCCACAGCATAGAAAAATATATATGCCAATGATACATCTGATAATGGGTTAATTTCCAAAATATATAAGGAACTCATACAATTTAACAAAAGGAAGAAAAACAAGCCAATTAAAAAATGGGCAAAGGACTTAGAGAGACACTTCTCCAAAGTCGATATACAGAAGGCCAAGAGACATATGAAAAAATGCTCAAAGTCACTGATCTTCAGAGAGATGCAAATTAAAATGACAATGATGTATCACCTCACATCTGCCAGGATGGCTATCATCACAAATCAGCAAATGACAAGTGCTAGCAAGGATATGGAGAAAAGGGAACCCTAGTTACACTGCTCTGGTGGGAATGCTTGACTGGGTATGAAACAGT